>NW_028318818.1:0-210000 GCF_062004578.1 Staurois parvus | reverse complement strand
AACGCCATCGAACTGCCAGACAGAGAAGCGCGATTGGTCACTCCAGAGAACACGTCTCCTCTGCTCTAGAGTCCAGTGGCGGCGTGCTTTACACCACGGCATCCGACGCTTTGCATTGCACTTGGTGATGTAAGGCTTGGATGCAACTGCTCGGCCATGGAAACCCATTCCATGAAGCTCTCTATGCACGGTCGTTGTGCTAATCTGAAGGCCACACGGGGGTCAGCAACCAGTATATTACGATCTACAAGTAGATCATGGCCAGTTGACTGGTAGATCACGGTCTGGGCAATGCAGAGGGACTGCTTGTAAAGTTGGATATAGTAGGGAGCAAGAGCCGCATAAGCCGATGCCTCCTCTGCAGTGCTGGCTCCTGTCCGATGTGGAGTGTTAACAACTGCACTCCACCTCTTATCCCGGCTAGCGGTCTCCAGAGTGGTGCCAGCAGTAGGAAAGAAGAGATATTCAGGTCAGTGTGAGGCGATACACTGGTTATAATAACATAGGGCTGCTTTCACACTGATGTACTGTGGTCTACCCATACCGCAGGTGCAGTGCAGTGTACCTGCAAGCTTTGCTGTGGGTTTGGTGCACTTTCTGAACGCACACCAAAACTCCAGAATACAGGAAAGTGACTACACCTGCCAGATATGATAGAAGTCTATGGCAAAGCGCGAGCTAACTCAGGAAGTTCACGGATGCACTGCTGCTCCTCTGAGAAGTGATGTGTTTGACAAGTGGTGAAGAGGAGATATGTTGCTTCCTCACCACCTGATTTAAACCGATGATTGCCATGCAATGCATACGATTTCGACACAGTAGTATGGCAATTAGAGGTTTAAATCAGGTGTGAGGAGGCGACACTGTGCCCGGTGATCTTTGACTTCTCCCATGTTGTTCAGGTAGATCCCTTGATGCCGAGTGCACCCAAATATGCGACCTCTCGGCGTCTGGGCCTTAATACCGAGCGGCCGCATATTTGCATGCGATTAGAAAATACATATATGTTCTGAGAGCGTGTACCCTGCACGCTCCCAGCACATATGTCAGTGACTCACGGAAAAGGTCACGATCTTCCCTTTCGATCGGGACCTTTTCCGATCATGTGACCGTGGTGATGGCGAATCACATGACCCTAAAACCCCGCCCATCTCCTAAACTCTTTAAGGGCCGGAGGCACCGGCGCTAAGAGGCTAAGGTTGCCTAGCCCTGGTATAAGGTAATATAGACCTTGCTGCATTTAATACAGTGCCAGGGAGCAGAAAAAGAACGGAGAACCTACAAGAGATAACAACTGGAGAAAACAGTGGTGGTGGTGGTGTAAGGGGGGGGGTGGAATTGAAGGTAGGTAGCCGTGACGTGCTGGGAGGTGCCCCTTGTACAGCATTTTTCTTTTTATAGTGTAAGAGGTCAAAAGGTAGGTGGGAGGAAATGTATGACCCAAAGGGGTAGATTTCTTAAAAGAAATAGATTGAGCGTCACATGCGCAGCTTTCGTGCAAGAGTGACAGTTGCACTATGCTCTGTGCCCCGTGGGCCTCCTTACCATGTCCCACTCTGCACAGATGTAAGGTCCAGGCCTCAGGATGACGAGCAGGCCAAGTTCCACAGTCAGGTTCAAAAAACGCTCCAGATCACGTTCTCCCTCAAAATTAAACATCCCGGGCTGAGGTTCATGGAAATTCCAGGGCACATATCTAGAAAGAGATGACCATACACTTATAAATCAGTCCACCAACACTGCAATTCCAGTTATAATCAGATATTGGAGTAGTAAATCATCTACCAGAATTTTATTAATCATGCAGATTTTTTTTTAAAGGTTTACACAATTGTTATGAATAAAATATAAAAAAAAAAAAAGTAAGCACAAAGGAACAGCGTCAAACAATCATCATTCCTCCTACCACCTCCAGAAGAGAAGAACAGAGAAGTACAGGCAAATATGGAGGCACTGCCGTTGGTAGAGAACAACGCCATAAAATGTAAATAGGAAAGGCATTGGCTTCGTCAGTCAGATGGCACAAGAACATAAGGCAATATTTGTTCTTTAATGAGAGACTGACTGAATAATTGTCTAAGGTATAACACTTGCAAATAACTTCCTATTGCCCTGAGGAAGTCTACATGAACAAAATGCGTAGGGATAGGGCTTTGGCACTGACGTCATCATGCATGCATGCCATATTGGGCAGCATGCTGATTTGATTACAGGCTGTTGCATGGTCTTCTCTTGTAAGTACATTTCTTTTAATAAATGCAGGTTTGTTTTACTGTAATAAACTATAGATCTTCTTTCTTTTGTGGCATATTGGGGCTTATATTGGGCACAAGCTTAATCTGAGCCTTCAGCAGCTACCATCAAAGGCTACTGCGTACTTGGAGGCAGAGGAGTCAACGAGCTTGCTGCCCTTGCTGTGGTGTGACTGAATGGTCGCTGGGCTTATACCCAAGCTCTGTTGTCCTCTTTATGTTTGGGATCTAATGGTCTGGTAAGAGATTAGAGCTCTGTGTTGGTGAAGGAGCACGAGGCCCACAACAAGGATTGCTGGCACTTGTGGGTCACACGTCACAGAACATTAAATGATTGAAGTGGGATTTTGGCACTTTGATATGTGGAGTCAAAGTTGGTACTGCCAACCATAATTTCAGGGATTTTTGTGGACAGCCTCTATATTGAAATAATTTTTCTCTGACCAAAGTAACGTGAACCTGATTTTTCCAGCCTGTGAAGGATGGTGGATGTGAGGCTAACTAATGTTGTGCAGTGATCTTCCTTGCTATAAAAAGTAGCCTGATGGCTGAAACCAAAATGTTAGGTGGGAATAGTTCTTCATCGAAACAATCCCAAAATAAATAAAGAATTTAATGTCTAGAGCAGCCTTCTCCAACCTTCTCCGGTTAACCCCAGGGATAATCTTGAAATAATTTTCAGATCTCAGAAAAACACTTGCAAAACAGCAATTCCTTGGTCAGTGAGAAAAAAAAAAAAATGTTCCTTACATTGGTGGCAAGTATGAAGAATGTACCCCTTTGTAGTGGTGGTTAGAATGTCATCCAGATTTCCCAGAAGGTGACAAATCTTATTTGCATCTAGATGTCACCTCCTTCCAGAGGGTGCTTTGTCGCTTTCAGATGCTAATTGGTGACCATATGTCTCTGCCTTGATTCTGAACACATTTTATATTATAACATGAAATTAGCTAAATCTACAATGTCATATTTCTACAGGTCACATCTCAGCTACTCAAATCTTACATGTACGGGCAGCACAGTGGCTAAATGGTTAGCACTTCCGCCTGGCAGCACTAGGGTCGTTGGTTCGAACACAGCCATGGCACCACCTGTCTGGAGTTTGCATGTTCTCCCTGTGCCTGCGTAGGTTTCCTCTGGGTAGTCCGGTTTCCTCCCACACTCCAAAGACATGCTGGTAGGTTAATTGGATCCTGTCTAAATTGGCCCTAATATGTGTATGTATGAATGTGAGTTAGGGACCTTAGATTGTACACCCCTTGAGGGTTAGGGACTGATGTGAATGTACAATATATATGTGTAAAGCGCTGCGTAAATTGACGGCGCTATATAAGTTCCTGAAATAAATAATGTACGTTACAGGTAGGTCAATGGGCTCCTGTCTAAATTGTCCCTAGTATATGTATGTATGGATGGGAGTTAGGGACCTTAGATTGTACACCCCTTGAGGGCTAAGAGCTGATGTGAATGTGCAATAAAAAATTTTTTCTATAAAACATATATATCTGCGTACATGGACGGCACTATATAAGTACATATAATAAACATATGAAATAAGTAAACATATGAAATGACCCGTTCAAAAGTCTTCATACCCTTAGTTCTAAATACGATGCATCACCCCTTTTAGCATCAGTGACAGTGTGTAGTCTTTTGTAAGAGTTGTCTAGAAGGCTCTGAATTCTTGCAAGTGGTATAGTTGCACATTCTTAGGAAAATGTCTCCAGGTCCTGCAAAGTCTTTGGTCGTCTTGCATAAACTGCATGTTTGAGATCTCGCCAGAGTAGCTCAATGATGTTATGGTCAGGAATCCTTACACCCTTTTCTACTGTAACAACTGAAGGGTTAACTTGGCCTTGTGATTATGGTCATTGCCGTGCTGGAAAGTCCAAGAGTGTCCCATGCGCAGCTTTCGTGCAGAAGAATGGAGATTGTCGGACAATATTTTCTGATAGCATGCTGCATTTATCTTGCCATTCGTGTTCACAAGATTCCCCGTGACTTTAGAGCCCACATCTCCCCAAAACATCAGTGAGCCACCACCATGCTTTACAGTGGGGATGATATTCTTGTCGCTATAGACCTTGTTGACCCCCTCTCCAAATATAGCACTTATAGTTGTGACTATAATGTTCTATTTTGGTCTTGTCACTCCAGATTACAGTGTGCCTGAAGCGGTGAGGCGTGTCAAGGTGTTGTCGGGCATATTTTAACCGGGTTTTTTTGTGGCCTTGGAGCATTAAAGGCTTCTTTCTGGCAACTTGACCATCTTTTTCCAGAGCAGCATATATTTCTCCTGAGTAAAATAGAGAAGTGCAGCGCTTAAAACATTAATCAGCAGTGTATAGAATATCCCGCATTAAATAAGAGCAATAAGTAATAAATTATATATATATATATATATATATATATAAAAATAGTCCTATATAAATGACAGTCTGTGTGGATATAAGGTGCAAGAAGAAAATTAAAATCCAGTGGTGGTGCTCTCAGAGGTATGGTCGAATTACGCACTCACCAGATGCGTAATTAATATACGCATTAAGTATCACATCCAGGGTCTCCTTATCAGGTAGAGGTCTGGTCAGGGGCGTAGGTAATTCCCCGTCAGGGTGATGGTCTTATGTGCTCAATGGAGTTAAAATGGATCCAGGTAGCCAGAGGTCCCTTTAAGGGATGAGTAAGTGAGGATGCCTGCTTACAGGGAACTCCCTTCTCAGGATACAAAGGATGGATGGATGGCTGGCTGGATCACAAAAGCGGGCACTGCAAATGAAATGCTCCTCAAGGGAGACCAGGAAGAGTGCCCATAGTGTAGTATTCAAAATTACTTTAATTATAAAAACGAGTGTTTGCAAACAGATAAGAGCATTAAAAGCAGTAAAACAGCGTCAGGTCTGTAGAGATCAACTAACTCTCCAGATTCAAAGATGGAGTGCGTAATTCTACCATACCTCTTGGAGCACCACCACTGGATTTTAAATTTTCTTCTTACACCTTAGATCCACACAGACTGTCATATATATATATATATATATCTCTATCTCTATCTATCTTATTTAATGTGGGATATTCTATACACTGCCGATTTTACGATAAGGTTTTATTAGGTTACCTTGAGTGTTCAGCTGCTGTTTGGATAGCGCTCACTTTTATATTGCATTTCTTCTGAGGTTACCTGTGGGTTTTTCTTTGTATCCCAAACAATTCTTCTGGCAGTTGTGGCTGCAAACTTTCTAACCTTGGCTTGGTATCAAGAGATCACAGAATTTTCTACTTCTTAATAAGTGACTGAAGAATACTGACTGGTATATTCAAGTCTTTGGATATCTTAATATTCTTTTCCATCTTTATAAAAAGTTCCATTGTCTTTTGACAGTTCTTTTCTGCTCCCCATGACTCAGTATCTAGCCTCCTCAGTGCATCCACATGAGAGCCAACAGACCCATTGACTAATTATAAATAGACACCAATTGCAATTTAAAAAGCCACAGATGTGGGAAGTTAACCTGTGTGTACCCAGATACAAATCATTAGTAAAACCTCATCTGGAATATGCAGTTCAGTTCTGGGCACCAATTCACAAAAAGAACATTGGGGAACTGGAGAAAGTACAGAGAAGGGCAACCAAACTAATACGAGGCATGCAGGAGATCAGCTATGAGGAAAGATTAGAGGAACTGAATTTATTCTCTCGTGAGAAGAGGAGATTAAGGGGGGATATGATCACCATGTATAATACATAAGGGGGGATATGATCAACATGTATAATACATAAGGGGGGATAGGATCTCCATGTATAATACATAAGGGGGGGATAGGATCTCCATGTATAATACATAAGGGGGGGATAGGATCTCCATGTATAATACATAAGGGGGGGATATGATCTCCATGTATAATACATAAGGGGGGGATATGATCTCCATGTATAATACATAAGGGGGGGATATGATCTCCATGTATAATACATAAGGGGGGGATATGATCTCCATGTATAATACATAAGGGGGGATATGATCTCCATGTATAATACATAAGGGGGGGATATGATCTCCATGTATAATACATAAGGGGGGGATATGATCTCCATGTATAATACATAAGGGGGGGATATGATCTCCATGTATAATACATAAGGGGGGGATATGATCTCCATGTATAATACATAAGGGGGGGATATGATCTCCATGTATAATACATAAGGGGGGGATATGATCTCCATGTATAATACATAAGGGGGGGATATGATCTCCATGTATAATACATAAGGGGGGGATATGATCTCCATGTATAATACATAAGGGGGGGATATGATCTCCATGTATAATACATAAGGGGGGGATATGATCTCCATGTATAATACATAAGGGGGGGATATGATCTCCATGTATAATACATAAGGGGGGGATATGATCTCCATGTATAATACATAAGGGGGGGATATGATCTCCATGTATAATACATAAGGGGGGGATATGATCTCCATGTATAATACATAAGGGGGGGATATGATCTCCATGTATAATACATAAGGGGGGATATGATCTCCATGTATAATACATAAGGGGGATATGATCACCATGTATAATACATAAGGGGGGATATGATCTCCATGTATAATACATAAGGGGGGTTATGATCTCCATGTATAATACATAAGGGGGGATATGATCTCCATGTATAATACATAAGGGGGGATATGATCACCATGTATAATACATAAGGGGGGATATGATCACCATGTATAATACATAAGGGGGGATATGATCACCATGTATAATACATAAGGGGGGATATGATCACCATGTATAATACATAAGGGGGGATATGATCTCCATGTATAATACATAAGGGGGATATGATCTCCATGTATAATACATAAGGGGGGGATATGATCAACATGTATAATACATAAGGGGGGATATGATCTCCATGTATAATACATAAGGGGGGATATGAGCACCATGTATAATACATAAGGGGGGGGATATGATCAACATGTATAATACATAAGGGGGGGGATATGATCTCCATGTATAATACATAAGGGGGGATATGATCTCCATGTATAATACATAAGGGGGGATATGATCACCATGTATAATACATAAGGGGGGATATGATCTCCATGTATAATACATAAGGGGGATATGATCTCCATGTATAATACATAAGGGGGGATATGATCTCCATGTAAAATACATAAGGGGGATATGATCTCCATGTAAAATACATAAGGGGGGATATGATCTCCATGTATAATACATAAGGGGGATATGATCTCCATGTATAATACATAAGGGGGATATGATCTCCATGTATAATACATAAGGGGGGGATATGATCAACATGTATAATACATAAGGGGGGATATGATCTCCATGTATAATACATAAGGGGGATATGATCTCCATGTAAAATACATAAGGGGGGATATGATCTCCATGTAAAATACATAGGGGGGGATATGATCTCCATGTATAATACATAAGGGGGGGATATGATCTCCCTGTATAATACATAAGGGGGGATATGATCTCCCTGTATAATACATAAGGGGGGATATGATCTCCCTGTATAATACATAAGGGGGGATATGATCTCCATGTATAATACATAAGGGGGGGATATGATCACCATGTATAATACATAAGGGGGGATATGATCACCATGTATAATACATAAGGGGGGATATGATCACCATGTATAATACATAAGGGGGGATATGATCTCCATGTATAATACATAAGGGGGGATATGATCTCCATGTATAATACATAAGGGGGGATATGATCTCCCTGTATAATACATAAGGGGGGATATGATCTCCCTGTATAATACATAAGGGGGGATATGATCTCCATGTATAATACATAAGGGGGGGATATGATCACCATGTATAATACATAAGGGGGGATATGATCACCATGTATAATACATAAGGGGGGATATGATCACCATGTATAATACATAAGGGGGGATATGATCTCCATGTATAATACATAAGGGGGGATATGATCTCCATGTATAAATATATCAGTGGTTCATATAGTGAACTCGGTGTAGAGTTATTCCCCCTGAGGTCATCACAGAGGACAAGGGGGCACTCTTTACGTCTGGAGGAAAAGAAATGTAATCTCCAAACATGGAAAGGTTTCTTCATAGTAAGAGCTCTGAGAATGTGGAATAGACTCCCTCAAGAGTTGGTTCTGGCCAGCTCAGAGGATTGCTGTAGGAAAGTCCTGGATTGTTTCTTAGATACACAGAATATAACATTTATAGGTAAAGTTGATCCAAGCAATATCCGATAGCCTCTCGGGGGATCAGGAAGGAATTTTTTTTCCCTGCAGGAGCATATTGGATCATGCTTTGCTGGTGTTTTTTTTTTGCTTTCCTCTGGATCAACTGCGGGTGTAGGATTATAACTTTTTTTTTTTGTAAATGGTTGAACTGGATGGACTTTTGCCTTTTTTCAGCCAGACTAGCTATGTGTATCACCTTATGTGTCTGTACCAAAGGCCAAACATTCCAGGGGATGGAAATATTTGATCAGGGCCATTTGGGTGATTTCTGTTATCACTCTGAATCCTCCTGTATTAATTTGTATTGTAATTGTACTGTCTGCTCTTATGTTGTAAAGAGCGGCGTAAACTGTTGGCGCTATATAAACTTTGTATAATATTATTAATTTAAGGAGGCTATGTGATAATAAAATTGCTTCATGTGATCACTAGCCTTAAATAAAAAAGTTTTTTTGGCATGGTCATTCATACTTTCAATATCATTGCCAAAATATCACAATTTCTGCCAGGGGATGCAAACTTTTGAGCCGAACTGTATATGGAAAGATCTGAATCAAACGTTCACCTTAAGGATTGGTACATACAGGCTAAAGAGAAGGAAGACATGCTTTTGCCAGCAAAGAGCCCTTCCAAAACACTTGGTCCCAGATGGTGTAGTAGGAATGGTGTCTGCGGACATAACTGGCTTATGGCTGAGTTGGAAAAAAAGAAAAAGAAAAAAGAAAAAAAAGGAAAAAAGGAAGAATCGCTATCCGGTCTCCCCGGACCCTGCATTCCCTATATCTGGTCTCCCACAGTACACATAACATGGAAATGCAATTATTTTAGTAAATATAAACTGCTAAATACCTTTTCTCATCAGCAGTATATAGCAGTCTTGTGACTTCTATCAGTGTCCAACAGAGCACTGGTTAAAGCTTGTAGGAGGAGTTTTCATTCCCCTCTGACTGCCCTATGAGGCTGTATGACCCCTGACCCTCTGTCCAGACAGTGCTGATTGGCCCTGTGCACCCTCAAAAAAAAAAACAAAAAAACAAAAAAAAAAACACATCTCTAGAAATACACACCTGCCGCTACTGCTCTGCACTGTTGCAGATGGATTTGGGACAGTAGAAGAAGGGGAGAATCAGAAAAGACAGGATCAAACAGCCTTTTCACACAATGCGAAGGATTAACCCCTTAGGTTCCACAGTGAGTATAACAAGCATGCTTTACTGCATCTACAGACTAATTGTACTGTTGTGGGTTTAGTAACACTTTACAATTATACTTATTTTGAATGGCCAGAACGCAGGTCTTCTGAGCTCCGGGTAGTCATCACCATAGGACCATAATTAGGAGTACCACTCGGTACAGCGTTCAACCCCGTCCAGCCTTAGCCTGTCCTAGACTTTGACAAGCTGCAGGCCTGGGCACTACACTTGTCCCTCTGGGAAGGAGGAAGGCACAGCAGCAAAATGCCCCGTGTGCAAGGGGCCCAAGAAGTCTTCACTATGGTAATTGAAAGTAATAAAAAAGAATTGTGAAAAACATGGATGAACGTCAGTGTGGTCAGAAGAGGAATACAAAGCAGATACGCTTACACCTGAACGGCATTGAGTCCTGTCATGTACATCTTCAGCAGGCGGTCCTTCCAGTAGACGGGTGGCACTCGGAAGTAGTGGATGCTCCCAGAAATGTAACGGAAGCACTTCCCATCTTTCAGGAAGCAGTCTCTGACATAGTCAATGTTGAAGGACGGGTCACCTCCGACCTGAAAACAAAAGTCAGAATTTTTAGTGTAGAAAACAAAAAAACAAAACAAAACAAACCCAAAAAAAAAAAAAAGACACGGGCCCGGGATCTTATCACCACACAGGTGTCACAGCTATCATGGCAAAACAATAACCACACGGTGCAGCTTTCATAGTTAAAAAAAAAACCCCAAAAAACACAACTTCCTCAAATGATGGGCTATTTATAAACTATATGGTTGGAAGGAAATGCATTTTATGTCACAAATATATGTATGTATATATATATATATATATATATATATACACACATACATACACACACACACACACACACACACACACACACACACACACACACACACAGTGGGGATCGAAAGTTTGGGCACCCCAGCTAAAAATTTGTATTAATGTGCATAAAGAAGCCAAGGACAGATGGAAAAATCTCCAAAAGGCATCAAATTACAGATTAGACATTCTTATAGGTCAACAAAAGTTAGATTTTATTTCCATCATTTACACTTTCAAAATAACAGAAAACAAAAAAATGGCGTCTGCAAATGTTTGGGCACCCTGCAGAATTTATAGCATGCACTGCCCCCTTTGCAAAGCTGAGACCTGCCAGTGTCATGGATTGTTCTCAATCATCGTCTGGGAAGACCAGGTGATGTCAATCTCAAAGGTTTTAAATGCCCAGACTCATCTGACCTTGCCCCAACAATCAGCACCATGGGTTCTTCTAAGCAGTTGTCTAGAAAACTGAAACTGAAAATAGTTGACGCTCACAAAGCTGGAGAAGGCTATAAGAAGATAGCAAAGCGTCTTCAGATGACAGTATCCTCTGTTCGGAATGTAATTAAAAATGGCAGTCATCAGGAACAGTGGAAGTTAAAGCAACATCTGGAAGACCAAGAAAAATATCAGACAGAACAGCTCGCAGGATTGTGAGAAAAACAATTCAAAACCCACGTTTGACTGCACGATTCCTCCAGAAAGATCTGGCAGACACTGGAGTTGTGGTACACTATTCCACTATAAAGAGATACTTGTACAAATATGGTCTTCATGGAAGAGTCATCAGAAGAAAACCTCTTCTACGTCCTCACCACAAAAATCATCGTTTGAACTTTGCAAATGAACATATGGACAAGCCTGATGCATTTTGGAAACAAGTTCTGTGGACCGATGAGGTTAAAATTGAACTTTTTGGCCGGAATGAGCAAAGGTACGTTTGGAGAAGAAGGGGCACAGAATTTAATGAAAAGAACCTCTGTCCAACTGTTAAGCATGGGGTTGGATCAATCATGCTTTGGGGTTGGGTTGCAGCCAGTGGCACAGGGAACATATCACAAGTAGAAGGAAAAATGGATTCAATAAAATTTCAGCAAATTTTGGATGTTAACTTGATGCCATCTGTGAAAAAGCTGAAGTTAAAGAGAGGATGGCTTCTACAAATGGATAATGATCCTAAACACACCTCAAAATCCACGGGGGATTACATCAAGAGGCGTAAACTGAAGGTTTTGCCATGGCCTTCACAATCTCCTGACCTCAACATAATTGAAAATCTATGGATAGACCTTAAAAGAGCAGTGCGTGACAGACAGCCCAGAAATCTCAAAGAACTGGAAGACTTTTGTAAGGAAGAATGGGCAAAGATACCTCAAACAAGAATTGAAAGACTCTTGGCTGGCTACAAAAAGCGTTTAAAAGCTGTGATACTTGCCAAAGGGGGCAGTACAAGATATTAACTCTGCAGGGTGCCCAAACTTTTGCAGACGCCATTTTTTTGTTTTCTGTTATTTTGAAAGTGTAAATGATGGAAATAAAATCTAACTTTTGTTGACATATTATAAGAATGTCTAATCTGTAATTTGATGCCTTTTGGAGATTTTTCCATCTTTCCTTGGCTTCTTTATGCACATTAATACAAATTTTTAGCTGGGGTGCCCAAACTTTCGATCCCCACTGTATGTGTGTGTGTATATATATATATATATATATATATATATATATATACACACATACACACTATATATATATATATATATATATATATATATACACACACACACACACACACACACACACACACACACACATATACACACATATATATATATACACACACACACACACACACACACACACACACACACACACACACACACACACCACTTTATTAGGTGCACCGGTTCAATTGCTTGATAACACAAATTACTAGTCAGCCAATCACATGGCAGTAACTCATATCATTTAGGCATCTAGACGTGGTGAAGACGACTTGCTGAAGTTCAATCTGAGCATCAGAATGGGAAAGAAAGGATATTTAAGTGACTTTGACCGTGGCATGGTTGTTGGAGCCAGACAGGCTGGTCTGAGTATTTCATAAACTGCTGATCTACTGGGATTTTCACGCACAACCATCTCTAGGGTTTACAGAGAATGGTCCGAAAAAGAGAAAATACCCAGTGAGTGGTAGTTGTGTGGACTAAAATACCTTGTTGATGTCAGAGGTTGGAGGAGAATGGGCAGATTGCTTCGGGATGATAGAAAGGCAACAGTAACTCAAATAACCACTCGTTACAGCCAAGGTATGCAGAATCCCATCTCTGAAAACACAACATGTGGAACCTTGAAGCAGATGGGCTACAGCAGCAGAAGACCACACTGGGTGCCACTCCTGTCAGCTAAGAACAGGAAATGGAGGCTACACTTCGCATCGGCTCCCCAAGATTGGACAAACTTTACCTGGTCTGATGAGTCTCAATTTCAGCTGAGACATTCAGATGGTAGGGTCAAAAATTGGCATAAACAACATTGACAACTTGCTGAAGTTCAAACCGAGCATCAGAATTGGGAAGAAAGGGGATTTAAGTGACTTCGAACATGGCATGGTTGTTGGTGCCAGGCGGGCTGGTCTGAGTATTTTAAAAACTGCTGATCTACTGGGATTTTCACGCACAACCATCTCTAGGATTTACAGAGAATGGTCCAAAAAAGAGAAAATATCCAGTGAGCGGCAGTTGTGTGGAGGAATATTCCTCGTTGATGTCAGAGGTCAGAGGAGAATGGGCAGACTGGTTGCTGCGATTCAGATGGTAGGGTCAGAATTTGGTGTAAACATGAAAGCATGGATCCATCCTGCCTTGTGTCACCGGTCCACACTGGTGGTGTCATGGTGTGGGGGAGATTTTCTTGGCACTTTCAATGTGCACCTAATAAAGAGGCCGGTGAGTGTATATAACCTCTTTTAAAGGCAAATTTGTCTTTATTATGTTTTCAACAGTTTAACAATACATGGCATGGAGGAAAAATGAAAACAGGTACAAGTAGACATACATAAGAAAAGCCATCGCACAAATGTGACAATGATCATGTGAATAGGTGAAAATAGTTCCATAAAAAAAGAAAAAAAAAAATGTAAGGATCAATAACATAACGGCATGTATTACGGAGATATGAATAGATATAATGTCGAGGACGGCATCCACCACGAGAGGTAGGAGACAAAATGAGCTAGTTCTGTATAAACCAGAATGTGTATCTGAATCCAAACGGAAACAAAACAAGAACAAAACAAACACAAAAAAAAAAAAAAGGGGGGGGGAGGGGGGGTGATAAAATGGAGGAGAGAAAAAAGGAGAAGTCAGCTGGAGACATAAAGAAAGATAAGCAGAGGGGGATCAGAAGATATAACCTCTTTTAATGTAAAATGATGCAAGTTCAAATGCAGCTGCAAGGAAGTATATATGAAATAAAACCTAAAGTGGTTGTAAAGCCTTTCATATACCCAGTGAAGTGACTGGCCTCAGGTGATGCACAGAAATGAGACAAATCCTCCCATAAGTTGTACCTGTTTATCTGTAGTCTTCTCTTCTCTACATCCATTAAAAGTGCTGACTTTATAAAGCTTGTAGAACTGTCAAAACCGGGGGGAGGAGAGCTGATGTCACACTATGCAGAGCTCAGTGAGGAAAGCTCTGAGAGCTGATGGAAGGGAATAGAAGGTAACAGAAGGGAAGGGACTAGAAGGTAATGGAAAAGGAAGGGGAAAAGGAAAGGGGAAGGGGAAAAGGAAAGGGGAAGGGGAAAAGGAAAGGGGAAGGGGAAAAGGAAAGGGGAAGGGGAAAGGAAGGGGAAAGGGGAAGGGAAAGGGAAGGGGAAGGGGAAGGGAAAGGGAAAGGGAAGGGGAAGGGGAAGGGAAAGGGAAGGGGAAGGGGAAGGGAAGGGGAAGGGGAAGGGAAAGGGAAGGGGAAGGGGAAAGGAAGGGGAAAGGAAGGGGAAAGGAAGGGGAAAGGAAGGGGAAGGGGAAAGGAAGGGGAAAGGAAGGGGAAAGGAAGGGGAAAGGAAGGGGAAAGGAAGGGGAAAGGAAGGGGAAAGGAAGGGGAAAGGAAGGGGAAAGGAAGGGGAAAGGAAGGGGAAAGGAAACCACCCCCCCTCCCCAAATACACAGCTCACAGGCACAGAGCCAAGGCTGTCAATCTGCTAGATGTCCCTCCCCTGTCACCAATTTTCTCTAGGTGTCAGGAAAACTTGTCAGAAGTGATTCATACAGATATCAGGGGAACAAGGCAGCAGACAGAAATGACATTTAGTGGTCTGGATTGAGACAAGTACACACTATAGAGGGATAGGCTTTTTTTATATTTAAATTCTGAGGTTTAACCTCTTTTTGGCCATGTGAAACACACAGTATGTGCAGCGGCAAGAAAGGTTGGCTTTAATGACCATTCGCTGCACATATATGTCCACAGCGGCATGAGGCTTCTGTGCTGAGAGCACCCCGATGGAGGTGATGGTGTGAACCTCCTGCGCTCCCAAGTGTATTTGAAACTAAAAAATAATAAATAAAATAAATAAGTGTATAAATCCCAAAGGGAGCTGCTAGCATTAAATCATATACCAGTGATTACGTGAGATAAAAAGGAATAAGGAATGCAGCGCTACATTCAAATCATAAAAATATGTGAATGTGGGATCCCAAAATATCAAATAAGTTAAATTAGATAAATTGTGGCGGTGTTAACAATACATATCAATAAGTGCTCGTTAATAATATCATCAACACAAATAAAGTGAATAGCTCAAAACATGTGAAAAGACATGAAAAAACCATATCCATATATATATGCATAAAACAAATTACACATATATATGATGTAATCACACGTGCCTGTTGTGAAGTGACATAACCATAATAATGGTACAAACGAAAATATATCTCAAAGTCCAAAAAATATATTATTGGTGACAAAACAGTAAACGGTGCTTCCAAATAATACTGTTAGTGACCATAGGTGAAACTCGTGCAGATTTCTGGGTGTGTACAAATCTGAGAATCCAACCACCATCTGGATTAGCCTCTCACCTCATCCCTTCGACCCTTGCGGATCAAAGAGCAGTAGTGGATCCCTCTCACGGATCCTCCAAGCACCAAAACACTCCAAAGGCACTTTTCTCAGAATATAGTATTCCCACTCTGGCTCTTCTCCAGGAAAAGTTGTAGTATCAATCTCTCAAATGAGACAAAGGAATCCTCCCATAGTGTAGTATATTTAATTATACCATAGGAACAGATAACATTTTTGCATTAGAACTTACGTAGCAGCCAGTCCAAGAAAAACCTCATGCTTTCAGATGAGGATATATCTGTTTGGGTGTACAGCTGGATGCACAGGTGTACCAAGATGGCCGCCACGCCGGAAATACGTCACCACATCAAGTTGACGCGTTGCGTCACAGTGTCATGTGACTTCATCACAGCTCACAGTGTGCAGTGAAATCAGAGCAGGGGCGGACTAACCATTTGGAAACTCGGGCATTTTTAATCATGTCCCTGTACAGTATTTATACCTTTAAAGTGCACTTTATAAAGAGTTCTGAACAGATAAAATACTTTTTTAAAAACTTTTTTCTGACCTCCAGAACGGATTAATTGGTTTTCAATGGGAAACTGCGTTTCTGTTTACAAATTTTTCTGGCTCTGCACCCTCTGGCTGGTGCACCCTTTAATGCTTGTGGTAGGTACAGAGGCGGAGTGACCATTTGGAAACTTGGGCACTGCCTGAGGACCTTGGGTCAGTAGGGGGCCCCATGAGATGCCCCTGGTACCTTTTTCATAGTCTTTTTTGAGTTTGGGCAAGGACACAGGGGCCCCATGATCCCCTATTGCCCAGGGGGCCCCATGAGTTGTCAGTCCGCCCCTGAATCAGAGGTAGACATTTCAGACTGGTGGAGGAGAAGGTACAATTGTGCCAGACTGAAGGTCACCTTCCCTTGTTTAATATATAACCACCCAGCGTTCATTTTTGGATTTAATACTGAAAAACAAGATTGGGAAATCCTCATTGTATTCCGTTATAAATTGCCCTCAAGGTGTCAGACAACTGCTGAACCAAAAACACAAGAACTTTTTTTTTTTTTTTTTTTTTTAAAGTTCAGTTTTCAGTCACAAAAATGAATCATGAACACAGGTGACCTCTGACAATCTCACATTGCAGCACCCTGTAAGGCTGGGTCTCTACATACCTGCTCACATAGACAGGCAGCCAGCAGCAGGCAGAGGACAGCGGCTCCCATGGGTGCTCCCCGCAGATCTCCCCTAATTCATCTCCTCTGTCCTGCCTCTGATGCTTCCTTTTACTTTCCTGGAACACACAATCATGTGACCCTCCCGTCTTCGGCCTGCGGGGTCCTAAATCCTGTCTGTGCAGGAGGAGACGCAGACCTGAGGTCCTACAGATAGAAGAGGGAGAGAATGAAGAGAAGCACATGGAGACCCCAGCAGGAGACACAAACCTGCTGAGCTACAGGGTTTCCCATCATGTGGCCGACTAGGGCTAGTCACATGACATTACCTATTAAAACTAAGAATGGCCACACATGTTCTCTTCTAGCTGGTGACAGCAAAGCGGCAAAGAAAACCTGTGATCACCGAAGTCCAAAAAAGTAAAAAAAAAAAAAAAAGACAATAATAATAAAAAAAAAGGTAAAAAAAACCAATAATAATAAAAAAAGTAAAAAAATAATAATAAAAAAGTATAAATGTTAAAAAAAATAATAAAAAAGTTAAAATGTTAAAAAAAAAAAAAATCATATATATATATATATATATATATATATATATATATATATATAAAAAATAAAAATATAGTGGCAGGTGCAATGGACCACTTGGTCTTTTTTTTTTTTTTTGATGAGACTTTACCTTCCTGGAATAAAGACCGCTCACTGCTGCCCTCTCTCCTTGTGCAGGGTGACTGGTCTTGTCTCCACCCCCTCCTGAGATTTTATGCAGTGGGCAGGGGCAGACTGACAACTCATGGGGCCCCCGGGCAAAAAGGGATCATGGGGCCCCTGTGTCCTCGCCCACACCCAAAAAAGCCTATGAAAAAACCAATGAAAGTTACCAGGGGCATCTCATGGGGCCCCCTACTGACCCTGGGCCCTCGTGTAATTTTATGTAGTGGGTAGGGCCTGCTGGGCCCCTCCCACAGCTCTGATCTCTACACAGGATTCGTACAGCACAGTGATGATGTCACAGCTCCTTTTACAATGTAATATCTGGGTTTTCAAAGGCATTTGATGGACACAAAGTGGATTTATATTCTTTGTGGTTATTAAGGAATACATTTAATTTAACTGCTTCTGCAGAACTACAGGGCAGCAGGGCTGTGCAAAATCACATACAGGCGTACCTCAGTTTACAAATTTAATGCGTTCTGTGGGACTTTTTGTATCGCGAAAAATTTGTAAACCGAAATGCAGTTTCCCATAAGAATCCATTGAAAACCAATTCATCCGTTCCGGAGGTCAGAAAAAAGTTTTAAAAAAAAGTCTTTTATTTGTTCAAATCTCTTTCTAAAGTGCACTTTAAAGGCATAAATACTGTACAGGGACATGATTAAACATTAATTTGTAAATGCACTGAAAACCAATGAATCCGTTCGTATTGCAAAAAAATTTGTAAACCGAGGCATTATTTTCAATGGATTTTTATTTGTAAACTGAAAATGACATTAACCGAGGCACGCCTGTACTTATATAGCGCCATCAATTTACGCAGCGCTTTACATATATATTGGAGTACGTGCGCACCTGTGTCTGCGCGTGCTCGCACCATCACGTGATTGGTGAGCAGGAAGTTTGGGAGGGGGTTGGAGGATGTCCTCTTAGCTGTAGAAATGATACAGAGTTTGGTAGCAAACGGTGACAGGAAATATGGTGAGCTCCCCCTGGTGACCACTGTACCACACTGAAGAGGCTGCACCCGTGTCCTTAAAGGGGACCTCCGGTTTATTATATCTTGATGACATCTGCTTATCCTGTGTCGATCCTGTTCCTATGCTGAGAGGGACCCATTGGCAGACCTCCACTATACCATACACTGCGCATTACCATTGCGCGTCCGGTGAGTGCGCATTTTACCCATCACCTTGCCTCTCACCTATCTCTTTGAGGAAACATGTGAAGTCACATTGAGCTCCATTGTTTTAGAACTTTTTTCATGCATATATGATTTATACAGAGTCATTGAAGAACTCTTCATATCTTTATGTGTTTAGCGCTGCACTTACCCTGATTATATGTGTTATTTGGAAGGTTTTATGGTTCCCTTTTACTGTGCATAGTCGCTTATTTGTATGGAGCGCTCGCTGAGTTACTTTTTCTATATATATTGTACATTCACATCAGTCCCTAACCCTCAAGGGGCGTACAATCTAAGGTCCCTAACTCACATTCATACATACACATACTAGGGACAATTTAGACAGGAGCCAATTCACCTACCAGCATGTCTTTGGAGAGTGGGAGGAAAACGGAGTACCCGGAGGAAACCCACGCAGGCACAGGGAGAACATGCAAACTCCAGGCAGGTGGTACCGTGGCTGGGATTCGAAGCAACGACCTGAGTACTGCCAGGCGGAAGTGCTAACCATTTAGCCACTGTGCTGCCCTTTTGGGAATCCCTTTGCATGGGACAAATGCGCTACAGTTCTCTGACAGGTCCTGCGCAATCAACATCTTTCTTACCTAGACAAGCACAAAAAGCATCAGAGACAGTAAAAGAAAAAATCCAAATATAATTGTGGAAGAGGGAGGGGGGAGGAGCCAAGTTTAAAAAAGTTGCTTTATTGGGTAAAAGTCTGCTTTATTTATTTCAGGAACTTATATAGCGCATACATATATATTGTACATTCACATCAGTCCCTAACCCTCAAGGGGCGTACAATCTAAGGTCCCTAACTCACATTCATACATACACATACTAGGGACAATTTAGACAGGATCCAATTCACCTACCAGCATGTCTTTGGAGTGTGAGAGGAAACCAGAGCACCTGGAGGAAACCCACACAGGCACAGGGAGAACATGCAAACTCCAGGCAGTTAGTGCTGTGTTTGGGAGTCGAACCAACAACCCTAGTACTGCTAACCACTTAGCTACAGGTCTCTTCCCAATTTTCAGACTGCAATATAGATGAGAGGCATGGGCTGATCTGTGTCAGACATTTGTGAACACAGCCTAGAACTAAACAGACACCAAGAATTACAAGTTTTCAGGTCTCTCCTCCAGTGATCAGACTGCAACACTGTAACTTTGCAGGAGGTGCCATAGTTGGGATTTGAACCAATGACCCTAGTGCTGCCAGGCAGACGTGCTAACCATTTAGTCACTGTGCTGCTGTCACTCTTCTATGTTTCCATCTTGTTCTTTAAATCTCTTTCTTTCAGTATATAGACCGGAATACAGTTTGCTTAACCCCTTTATTGCCAAAGCCATTTTTGCCTTTCTTTTTTTTTTCACACAAAAATCATTTTAGGTCTGAAGATTACTTAAAGAAGAACTTCAGGCAATTTATTATTTTTTCCATGCAGTAAGGCTGTGCCTGCACTGCATGGGTTAACTGCTCTTTTTTTTCTAGGGCAGTGGTCTCCAAACTGCAGTCCGGGGGCCAGATGCGGCCCTTTGCTTGCTTTTATCCAGCCCTTGGGGCACTATTTTCATCCACTGATACCAACAATCGGGCATAATCCCACCCACATCCCCTCACTGACACCAAAGAAAGGGCAGAATTCCTCCCACTGACACCAAAGAAGAGGCAGAATTCCTCCCACAGACACCAAAGAAGGGGCACAATTCCTCCCAATGACTCCAAAAATGAAGCTCAATGACACCAACAATGGGGCACTATTCCTCCCACTGACTTTTTTTTTCTAGGGCAGTGGTCTCCAAACTGCAGCCCAGGGGCCAGATGCAGCCCTTTGCTTGCTTTTATCCAGCCTTTGGGGCACTATTTTCATCCACTGATACCAACAATCGGGCATAATCCCACCCACATCCTCTCACTGACACCAAAGAAAGGGCAGAATTCCTCCCACTGACACCATAGAAGGGGCAGAATTCCTCCCACTGACACCAAAGAAGGGGCAGAATTCCTTCCACTGACAACAAAGAAGGGGCAGAATTCCTTCCACTGACAACAAAGAAGGGGCAGAATTCCTCCTACTGACACCAAAGAAGGGGCAGAATTCCTTCCACTGACACCATAGAAGGGGCAGAATTCCTCCCACTGACACCAAAGAAGGGGCAGAATTCCTTCCACTGACAACAAAGAAGGGGCAGAATTCCTTCCACTGACACCAAAGAAGGGGCAGAATTCCTTCCACTGACAACAAAGAAGGGGCAGAATTCCTTCCACTGACAACAAAGAAGGGGCAGAATTCCTCCTACTGACACCAAAGAAGGGGCAGAATTCCTCCCACTGACACCAAAGAAGGGGCAGAATTCCTCCCACTGACACCAAAAGAAGGGGCAGAATTCCTCCCACTGACACCTAAGAAGGGGCAGAATTCCTCCCAATGACTCCAAAGATGGGGCATTATTTATTCCCACTAACATCGGGGAGGCATTATGTCATCTCCTCACCACCTGACTTAATCCCCCCTGCGCTCACTGGAGCACTGGGCTGTGGACAGGGCCATGGATAAGGGGGTACCCCCAGTCCTCCAGTATGGGGCCCAGGTCAGCAGGGGGGCTCAGGCAGTGGGGTGAATCGGATGTGGGCATAGAGGGTGATGGGTGTGGCAGGGGGGCTATTGCTGAAACCGATCTCTCTGCAGAAGCTGGAAGTTGGCTTCTCCTCCTTTCCCTCCCGCTGGCTTTTATCTGCTGCAGAGAAAGCCATACAGGGGCTGATTATCCGTTACCGACCCGGCTTGACCCTGACCTGCTTTGGCTCTCTTCCTGGCTCACCACCCCGGCTTGATCCTGACCTTTCTCCTACCTGACTTCATTTCCTGCTCTACCAATCTACCTGGATCCACGTGTCCTCTGGAGGACCTCCTCCTGCATCTGGTCCACCCATGGGTACTGTCTCACCAGGCATCACCAAGCATCCATACCATTGGCAATCCGTGCTTCTTTGGGCATTGCACCTTCTGTTACCACCTTCAGGGGTGCACTGCACTCTCTCCATATCAGCCTCCGGTCAGGTATGTGACATTGTGTCTCTGAGGAGCTGATTGTTTCTCGGGACATGTTTCTGGTGGTGTCTCTGAGGAGATGATTGTATCTCTGGGGACATGTTTCTGGTGGTGTCTCTGAGGAGATGATTGTATCTCTGGGGACATGTTTCTGGTGGTGTCTCTGAGGAGATGATTGTATCTCATAGTTACATACAGGGGTGGATTGACAACTCATGGGGTCCACGGGCAATAAGGGATCATGGGGCCCCTGTGTCCTCACCCACACCAAAAAAGCCTGTGAAAAAGCCAATGAAAGGTACCAGGGGCATCTAATGGGGCCCCCTACTGACCCTGGGCCCTCAGGCAGTGCCCGAGTGCTCAAATGGTCAGTCTGCCCCTGGTTACATAGTTAGTCTGGCTGAAAAAAGGCAAAAGTCCATCCAGTTCAACCATTAAAAAAAAAAAAAGCTATAATCCTATACCCACAATTGATCCAGAGGAAGGCAAAAAACCCAGCAAAGCATGATCCAATTTGCTCCTGCAGGGAAAACATTCCTTCCTGATCCCCCGAGAGGCAATCGGATATTCCCTGGATCAACTTTACCTATAAATGTTATATCCAGTTATTTTCTGTGTATCTACTGTAAGAGAATCCAGGACTTTTTTAAAGCAATCCACTGAGCTGGCCAGAACCAACTCTTGAGGGAGTCTATTCCACATTTTCACAGCTCTTACTGTGAAGAAACCGTTCCATGTTTGGATGTTTCTGACGGTGTCTCTAAGGAGCTGATTGTATCTCAGGAAACGTGTTTCTGGTCGTGTCTCTGTGGAGATGATGGTATCTCGGGGGATGTGTTTCTGGTGGTTTCTCTGAGGAGATGGTTGTATCTCTGAGGACCTGTTTCTGGTGGAGTCTCTGATGAGATGATTGTATCTCGTGGGACGTATTTATGGTGGTGTGTGAGGAGCTGATTGTATCTCGGGAACGTGTTTTTGGTATTGTCTCTGAGGACCTGATTGTATCTTGGGGGACGTGTTTCTGGTGGTTTCTCTAAGGAGCTTATTGTATCTCGGGGGAAGTCTTTCTGGTGGTCTCTGAGGAGTTGATTCTATCTAGGGGGACGTATTTCTGGTGGTTTCTCTGAGGAGCTGATTGTATTTCGGGGGATGTGTTTCTGGTGCTGTCTCTGAGGAACTGAATGTATCTCGGGGGATGTGTTTCTGGGGGTAGCACTTGTGTAGGCAGGGCAGAGTAGGACTGGCCATAGAGGGATTACTTTGACGCAGTTGGCCAGCTTAAACATGTATTGCAATATGTGTGAACCAAATATCCCTATTTGTTGCATAGTTTGCTTGAAAGGGTATATACCAGTGTGCAGAGGGTCCTTCAGAATTTCTAGTGTTTCTGGGGGTGTCTCTGAGGAGATGATTGTATCTCTGAGGACGTGTTCTTGGTGGTGTCTCTGAAAAGATGATTGTATGGCGGGGGGGGGGGGGGGGAACAAGTTTCTGGTGGTGTCTGAAGAGATGATTGTATCTCGGGAGATATGTTTCTGGTGGTGTCTCTGAGGAGATGTGTTAGGTTCCTACCGGTGGTAACCACTAGACCAGAGTCCCCCAAGGCGCGGAATCTAAGTCCCAACCTGCTTGTTCACCAGGGCCCCTGATGGTGGGGATGGACTTGGAGCTGGCCGAGACCAGGTCGCGGCCCATGGGTTCACCCAGCTGCGGTAGAAGCACCACTGGAGGTGTATAGCAGGTGAGAGTCTGATGTGAGGAGGTAACAAGAGCAGCGTTGGGCAGGCCGGCTCGGTAATGGTGGAGGCAGCGTAGTACAAAATCAGTAGGCAGAAGGATAAACAGGTCACAAGCCGGGGTCAGTACCAGGAGATCAGAACATGCAGGGTTAAGCAGGAGAATGGTCAGACGAGCCAGGGATCAGGACAGGAGACAGCAAATCAGGGTCAGGCAGGGTCAGCAACAAGACAATCTTCAACTCAGGACACAGATAAGACCATACAGCAACGAGAGTCAGACCTGACCTGTTTTAAATAGGGCGCCCTGCGCTGATTGGTGCCAGGCTTGCGTCCGCGATCGCGAGTGCGCATGCGCGAGTGCCGCTGCAATCGCGGGTACCCTGGTCCCAATGCTCGCGCGCTAGTGCGGCCGGGCACACCGCGCATGCGCAGACTCGTGCGCGATCGCAGCCAACACTGCGGTCCCTGACAAGATGATTGTACCTTGGAGGATATGTTTCTGGTGGTGTCTCTGAGGAGATGATTGTATCTCGGGGGATATGTTTCTGGTGGTGTCTCTGAGGAGATGATTGTACCTTGGGGGATGTGTTTCTGGTGGTATCTCCAAGAAGCTTATTGTATCTCGGGGGACATGTTTCTGGTGCTGTCTCTGAAGAGATGATTGTATCTCGGGGGACGTGTTTCTGATAGTGTCTCTGAGGAGATGATTCTATCTCGGGAGACGTATTTTTATTGGTGTCTCTGAGCAGATGATTGTATCTCTGGGGATGTGTTTCTGGTGGTGTCAGTGCAGTGTTGATTGTATCTTGGGGGACGTGTTTCTGGTGGTGTCTCTGAGGACCTTATTGTATCTCAGGGGATGTGCTTTTGGCGCTGTCTCTGAGCAGCTGATTTTATCTCGGGGGGACATGTTTCTGTTGGTGTCTCTGAGGAGATGACTGTTTCTCATTTTCCTCTCCTCTGTTCCCAAAATCCATTCACTATATCCCTCTGCTCCTCCCAAACATTTGTATATTGTGCCCTCACTGCTTCCCTCACCCCTCTATGGCACCTACCACCTCCTCCTATTACTCCACTCTCCCACTGACCCGAACACCTCCACTAGTAGTTTCTCACGCTCCTGCACATCCCGCTCCCATGCCACCTTTCTCACCCTTCTCCTCCTCATAACCGCGGGGGACATCTCCCCGAATCCTGGCCCTCCACCACCTCCCTCACCCGCACAAAACCCTCCCGCCTCCACGTCCTGCCGCAACCCCCGCAACTTAGTATCTGTCCCCCTGCTCCCTAAAATCTCCCCCCCGTTTTCATGTGCACTCCTGAACGCCCGATCGGTGTGCAACAAGCTTACCGCCATCCACGACCTCTTTGTTTCCCGCTCCCTCAACCTCCTGGCGATTACAGAAACCTGGATCCAGCCCACTGACTCTACCTCCCCTGCTGCACTCTCCTACGGCGGTCTCACCTGGACCCACTCACCCAGGCCCAACGGTCGTAAAGGTGGTGGGGTTGGCCTGCTCCTGTCACCGCTGAGCACCTTCCGAGTCCTCCCAAACCCCCCCTCCCTATCCTTCTCCTCCTTCGAGGCCCACTGCGTCCGACTATTCTCCCCAACCCCCCTAAAGATTGCTGTGATATACCGGCCTCCTGGATCCATACCCCGCTTCCTGGAAGACTTCTCCTCCTGGCTACCCTTCTTCCTCTCCTCTGAGCTACCCACTATCATCCTTGGGGATTTCAACATCCCTGTCAACCTCGACAACCCGGACACAGCCCGTCTCCTCCACTTAACCTCCTCCTTTGCACTTGCACAGTGCATACAATCCACCACCCACTCCGACGGTAATATCCTTGATCTTGTCTTCTCCAACCGCTGCGCTCCCCACAACCTCACTAACACCCCCTTTCCTCTCTCTGACCACAACCTGATTACCTTCTCTATCTCCTCATCCTCCAATGCCTACCCCTCCAAATGTCACACTACTACCAGCCGTAACCTCCGCAACCTTAACCCTGCCTCCCTCCACTCCGCAGTTGATCAACTCCATGACCGCATCCTCCCCCTGTCCTGCCCCGACTTGGCTATGACCGCCTACAACAATACGCTGTCAACAGCCCTTGACTCACTAGCGCCTTTAACCACACGCAACATCAGACCCCGACCGCTCCAGCCCTGGCAGACTGATCACACCAAAACCCTCAAACGACACAGTCGTGCCCTGGAGCGACTATGGCGCAAAACCAAATCCCAACAAGCCTTCACCCGATACAAATCTGCCTTCCACACCTACACCTCCTCCCTCCATACTGCCAAACAAGCCTACTTCCTGACCCTCATCAAGGCCCTCTCCTCCAATCCTCGCCGACTCTTCTCCACCTTCAACTCTCTACTCTCGCCACCCCCACCTCCACCCAGCACCTCACTCACTGCCCTTGAGATTGCCAATCACTTCAAAAACAAGATTGACACAATTCGCAAGGACATTGCCGCAACTCACACGCCTTCTCAACCCGTCCCCTCTCACACAGCTACCCCCTCATCCCCCCTCCCCCTCGACATAACCCACAGGGACTTCGTCGCTGCTCAAACTCCCTCCAACCCCCTTCCCCCTCACTCAGCTACCCCCTCTACACCCCTCTCCCACGACCCCACCACTGCTCTGACCTCCTCTCCCACCCCACCCTACATTCCTCATACTGAAGCTCCCCCAACACTCCGCACCTTTGACCTTACTACCATCGAAGAAGTCTCCAAGATCCTCTCTGATGCCCGCCTCACCACCTGCCCCCTTGACCCTATCCCATCACAACTCCTACAACCTCCCTCCCCCTCCATCCTACGCTCCCTCACTTACATCTTCAATCTCTCCCTCTCCTCCGGCACTTTCCCTTCCCCTCTGAAACATGCACACATCACCCCCATACTTAAAAAGCCCTCCCTGGACCCCAATGACCCGAACAACCTCAGACCCATCTCCCTGCTCCCATTTACATCTAAACTCCTCGAGCGCCTAGTCTACACCCGCCTATGCTCTCACCTCAACGACAACAACCTCCTCGATCCCCTACAGTCCGGCTTCCGTCCCCTACACTCCACCGAAACTGCCTTACTCAAACTCTCCAATGACCTGCTAACCGCCAAAGCTAATGGCCACTATTCAGTGCTCCTACTCCTTGACCTCTCTGCGGCCTTCGACACAGTCGACCACCCCCTCCTCCTCAAAAAACTACACTCCCTCGGCCTCAGAGATTCTGCTCTCTCCTGGCTCTCATCCTACCTGTCACAACGCTCTTTCAGCGTTACCTATAATGCCACCACCTCCCTCTCACTCCCCCTCTCTGTTGGGGTCCCTCAAGGCTCTGTCCTCGGGCCCCTTCTCTTCTCCATCTACACCTCCTCCCTTGGCCAACTCATACACTCTCACGGCTTCAACTACCACCTCTATGCCGACGACACACAAATCTATCTCTCAACCCCCCACCTCACCCCCTCGGTCTCCACCCGAATCACACACCTGTTGAGCGACATATCAGACTGGATGTCGCTCCACTTCCTTAAACTGAACCTCTCCAAAACCGAGTTTCTTGTCTTCCCTCCAGCCCGGACACCACCCCCCATTGACTTCTCCATCATGTCCAACAACGCCACCATCAATCCCGCCCCGCAGGCCAGAGTACTTGGTGTCATTTTGGACTCCAACCTATCCTTCCAGCCCCAAGTCCACTCTTTAACAAACTCGTGCAGACTCCACCTCCGCAACATCGCCAAAATCCGCACGTTCCTAACTCCAGAAACCACTAAACAGCTCATCCACTCCCTCATCATATCACGACTCGACTACTGCAACTCCCTCCTCACTGGCCTGCCTCGCCGCTGGCTATCCCCGCTTCAGTCCATCCTGAATACGGCTGCCAGACTCATTCACCTTTCCAACCGCTCCGTTTCCGCCACCCCCCTCTGCCAATCCCTCCACTGGCTTCCGATTGCGCAACGGATCAAATTCAAAATCCTAACGCTGACGTACAAAGCTGTCCACCATACTGCCCCGAACTACATCTCTGACCTAATATCCAAGTACCGCCCAACACGCACACTCCGCTCCTCACAAGACCTCCTTCTCTCTAGTTCCCTGGTCTCCTCCTCCCATGCCCGCCTCCAGGACTTCTCCAGGGTGTCACCCATCCTCTGGAACTCCCTGCCCCAACCCATCAGATTATCACCTACTCTCCTCTCCTTTAGGCGCACCCTGAAAACCCATCTCTTCAGGGAAGCCTACCCCGCCCCCTGCTAACTTGCCGACCTCCTCCACTCTTCCTACCACTCCATCCCCCACAGCTATCTCCTCCTGTGCCACCATCCCCTCCCTCCTAGATTGTAAGCTTGAAAGAGCAGGGCCCTCGATACCCTCATGTTTTGCATTGTATTGGTATTGTTCTGTCACATGTTCTGTCCCCCTTTATAATGTACAGCGCTGAGCGAACTATTGGCGCTTTATAAATACTGTATAATAATAATAATAATAATCTAGAGGGACATGTTTCAGGTGGTGTCTATGAGGAGCTGGTTGTATCTCGTGGGGACCTGTTTCTGGTGGTATCTCTGAGGGGATGATTGTTTCTCGGGGGACATGTTTCTGGTGGTGTCTCTGAGCAGCTGATTGTATCTAGGGGTTTTTTTTCTGGTTGTGTCTCTGTGGAGATGATTATATCTTGGTGACGTGTTTCTGGTGGTTTCTCTGAGGAGACGATTGTATCTCGGGGGACGTGTTTCTGGTGGTGTCTCTGAGGAGCTGATTGTATCTCGGGGGACGTGTTTCTGGTGGTGTCTCTGAGGAGATGATTGTATCTCGGGGGACGTGTTTCTGGTGGTGTCTCTGAGGAGACGATTGTATCTCGGGGGGACATGTTTCTGGTGGTGTCTCTGAGGAGACGATTGTATCTCGGGGGACGTGTTTCTGGTGGTGTCTCTGAGGAGACGATTGTATCCCGGGGGACGTGTTTCTGGTGGTGTCTCTGAGGAGACGATTGTATCTCGGGGGACGTGTATCTGGTGGTGTCTCTTTGGAGACGATTGTATCTCGGGGGTGGTGTCAGTGCCGTATCTGGTGGTGTCAGTGCCGTGTTGATTGTATCTCAGTGCAGCTCCTGGTGAAGTCTGGATTTTGTTCACCTGATGCTATGGAATACATTGCAGCAATTATCGGGGAAATCTTTGTAAGGGGATTGTAGGTTTCATGCAGTGAGGAGGGTCTCCTGATTCGGCCACTTAATGCAGATATCTAATGACCCCGGTAAGGGCCCACCTTTCTGATGATGAAAATCGCACGTATCCGTTTTATTCGTTCATCCTCCATGCATTGCCCTCTCTGATATAACACTGATCATAGTACAGATCACAACTGTTGTCATTTCTCCCTCAGAGCTGAGCTCTGCTGCCGGTAAAATGAGTGTCCCATGAAGACATGAATTCTCCTGAAGCAACTGCGCATGTGCCAGTTTCAGTCAAGGGATACTGATTTCCATGGGATACTCATCTTGCCGCTACACCGGCTCCTCTGTGAGGTAGATGGAGCTCAGCGCTCACTGTCTCGTAGCCAATCACTACAAGTAGTCCGGCCAGCATCCGGCTTCGGTAACCTAGCAACCCCAGTCACCAGAGCGCCTGTGCCGATGAACGGAGCCCTCACGTGACGTCATTGGCGTGCGCGGCCAGCTGATTGCTCTGATCTGTGATGGTTCCGGGTTGAGCTGGGAGCTGCTGTGCTGGCAACACCCGGAGGAGCCGGTATGGACGCTGTATGGAGCTTCTACCTGTCTGTATGTCATGTATTGGGATTGCTCTTTGTAGGGATTTGTGTGTCTTCATAGGTGGTATGTTTCCATTCATTGTACCTGGTGAGCTCCCATGTGATGTCAGGACATAGGTATCCTGGGAAGCCCCTAAGTAGGGTGTTATATTATTAATATTCACGTTCTCTGTATTGCGGGGGTGCGCACAGGAGGGTGCGCTCGGGAGGGCGCTCTTCTAGGGTGCGCACGGGAGGGCTCTCTCGTAGGGTGCGCACAGGGGGGCTCTCTCGTAGGGTGCGCACAGGGGGGCCCTCTCCTAGGGTGTGCTCGGGAGGGTGTTCTGTAGGGTGCGCTCGGGAGGGTGTTCTGTAGGGTGCGCTCGGGAGGGCCCTCTCGTAGGGTGCGCTCGGGAGGGCCCTCTCGTAGGGTGCGCCCGGGAGGGCCCTCTC
Organism: Staurois parvus; assembly: GCF_062004578.1. Taxonomy (NCBI): domain Eukaryota; kingdom Metazoa; phylum Chordata; class Amphibia; order Anura; family Ranidae; genus Staurois; species Staurois parvus. The sequence goes on along the minus strand of NW_028318818.1, from coordinate 180,243 downwards.
GTAGGGTGCGCCCGGGAGGGCCCTCTCGTAGGGTGCGCCCGGGAGGGCCCTCTCGTAGGGTGCGCCCGGGAGGGCCCTCTCGTAGGGTGCGCCCGGGAGGGCCCTCTCGTAGGGTGCGCCCGGGAGGGCCCTCTCGTAGGGTGCGCCTAGGAGGGTGTGCGCTAGGGTGCGCACAGGGGGGCCCTCTCCTAGGGTGCGCACAGGGGGGCCCTCTCCTAGGGTGCGCACAGGGGGGCCCTCTCCTAGGGTGCACACAGGGGACCCTCTCCTAGGGTGAGCTCAGGAGGGGGTGCGCTCAGGGGGGCCCTCTCGTAGGGTCTGCCCAGCAGAGTACTATGTACACATTTCAGGACGGCTTTCTGTTTCAAATTGATTGTGTTAATGACAGGGATAAGGCAAAACTTTTTTTTTTTTCCATTTTGGATAGAGTAAGGGAGGGTTGTTACCCCGGTCAGTTTTTTTTTTTTTGGCATCTGTGTCCCATTGGGGAGATTTCCCTTCACTTCCTTTCCCATAGCCAAAACAGGAAGTGAGAGGAAATCCTTGCAAATTAAGGGAATCCCTTGGGGGCCCCCAGGTCACAATAACTGGTGTCCCCATTGGAAGATTTCCCCTCTCACCTTTCTGGGGATACCCTTACATTTGGAGTTTTCTTTTACTTTCAATGATAATGGTAAACAGGACAAATAGAGAGGGAGAACCTCCCTAATATGGGGGGGGGGGGGGTGGATGTAGTAATAAAAACCTGGCAGGGGGTCTAATCCCTCTCCACTCTATTCAAAACTAAAAGAAAAGTGTTGCCTTTAGTTATACTGTCAGTTCTTACCTTGTTACATTGGGCGCTCTATGAATGGAGGAGGTGGACCTCATTCACATTCATCCACCCGTCCTCCATTCACTTTTCATTGATGGAAGCTATAATACCAGCTTATGAATGGAGAAGGGGGGGGTATAAAGTGCTGACTTTGTCATAATTCTTTAAGGGTGCCCATGACGGGCCAGCAACTTTATTAACCCCTGCAGCACTGGAAGATTACTGCTGCAGGGGTCAGGGGGGTAAAGGATGGGAGATTTCAACTAACAGCATCCACCAGCATAAGGTGCAGTTCTCATTGAATGTAAGGCTTCATTCAGATGGTCACTGGCACCCAACCTGCATGCAAATTCCCTTTATCGCACCCGCCTCTGCCCTGGGCCATGTGTAGGCAGCCTATAGAGGTGAATGCAGATGCAGCAGCTGAATGGACACAGCCGCATTTCAAAATTTGACAAGCAGACAGGAATAGATGCCCAGATCCAAACCCAGACAGTGTGCGTTTGGGTCCGTGCTCCCTTCCTTATCAAATTTCGAACTGCGGCTCTGTCTGCATTCACCTCTGTAGGCTGCCTGCTTGCAGCCAGGGGTGGCTGCAGGTACAATAACAAAGGGAGCCTGCATGGGTCTTGGAGCATGTGTGATCAAACCCTAACTACCGTACCTTGTGTTGATTTAAAAAAAAAATAAAAACTGAGGCTTTAAATAAGAGGTTTTTTTTTTTTTTTTTTTTTTTTTTTTTTTTTTTTTTTTGCACCTCGAGTTCAGCTTTAATGTGCACTCACTGGCCTCTTTATTAGGTACACCTCTTCAATTGCTTGGTAACACAAATTGCTAATCAGCCAATCACATGGCAGCAACTCAATGCATTTAGGCTTGGTGAAGACAACTTGCTGCAGTTCAAACTGAACTTCAGAATGGGGAAGAAAGGGGGTTTAAGTGACTTTGAACGTGGCATGACTGTTGGTGCCAGATGGGCTGGTCTGAGTATTTCAAAAACTGCTGATCTACTGGGAGTTTTACACACAACCATCTCTAGGCTTTATAGAGAATGGTCCAAAAAAGAGAAAATATCCAGTGAGCGGCAGCTGTGTGGACGAAAATGCCTTGTTGATGTCACAGGAGAATGGGCAGACTGGTTTGAAATGATAGAAAGGCAACAGTAAGTCGTTACAGCCAAGGTATGCAGAATACCATCTCTGAATGCACAACACGTTGAACCTTGAAGCAGATGGGCTACAGCAGCAGAAGACCACACTGGGTGTTACTCCTGTCATTTAAGAAGGAGAAACGGAGGCTACAATTCACACAGGCTCACCAAAATTGGACAATAGAAGAATGGAAAAACGTTACCCAGTCTGATGAATCTCAATTTCAGATGCAACATTCAGATGGTCGGGTCAGAATTTGGAGTAAACAACATGAAAGCATGGATCCATCCTGCCTTGTATGAACGGTTCAGGCTGGTGGTGTCATTGTGTGGGGGAGATTTGCTTGGCACACTTGCCACGGCCTACCTGAGTATTGTTGCTGACCATGTCCATCCAGTTATGACTCCAGTGCCCCCATCTTCTGATGGCTCCTTCCAGCAGGATAACGCACCATGTCACAAAGATCAAAGCATCTCAAACTGGTTTCTTGAACATAACAATGAGTTCCCTGTACTCCAATGGCCTCCACAGACACCAGATCACAGTTCATTCTGCACTCCTGTGACCCTTTTTCAGCGGGCTGAAGCCCACTGTCAGCTGACATCACTCAGCCAGTCCAGGCTGGGGAAAGATCCTGACTTTAAAGTCAGAGTCTGGAGCGGCATCTGGCTCAGCCTCTCAGCGAGCCACTGAGAGCCTGAGCCAGCCGCTCCCTCCCCCTCCACAGCCCAGCGCTCCAGTGAGCACTAGTGGGAAGGGCAGAGCAGACAGCGGTGAATAACTGTCACCACTCACAAGTGAGATCTCAGCAATCAGTGTTCATGTGATCGCTGGGTTCTCACATTTATGCAGGCCATAGACGGGTCGAAAATCGGCCGATTTTTCGGCCAAAAAAAAAATTGCCTGATTTTTGCACCGTTAGTGGGTTAATTGGTCAGCCGTTTTTCAGGATTTTGGCACATTTTTTTTATCGGTAAAGTTGGAAAAACATTGGCCGATTTTCCCGGCAATGATGGGCAAATTGGCCGATCATTTTACCGATAAAAAATCTGCGCATGAGCCGTGACCTGCAAGAAAAAGAAAAATAAAGAGAATTCCAGTCCGCTATTCTATTTTATATGAAAAGTATTGCGGTTGCAACAATGTATCTATTTGTATCCGAATAAAAACATCTGTATCTGAAATGGATACATTGTTGCAACCGCAATACTTTTTCATGTCAAATATAATAGCGGAGCTCTCTGCAGGGACAGAAGTAATTAAATGCCGGCTGTAGACTGGACGAAAATCAGCCGATTTTTCTTTTTTTTTTTTTTTTTACTGTTGGTGGTAACGTCGGCCAATTGAACGACTGATTTTTTTTTTTTTTTTTCTTTTAATAAAAAACGGACGGTTTTCGACCCATCTATGGCCTGCATTTGAGCTGGTGGGGGACAGATGCAGCATCGGGCTGATACTGCATCCACCTAGGTAAGTATAATTTCGGAAAGCAAAAAAAAAAACAAACTTCTCTTTTAACTCCACAACATAATATCAGAAAAAAAGTCTAGTCAAAAAATTAGTTTTTGTAATTGTTTCTTTTTATTTTATTTTTTATTTTTTTAGAGTTGCTCCCCTAATCCTTTTTTTTTTTTTTCCTTCTAGTGAGCAAAGAATGTGCGGGCAGCAATGGGTGCTACTCTCTGTATCTGTTCTCGGGGGGTCATAACTATTGAAAATAGGCGTTACCTGTTTGTAGAGAAGCTGGGAGAGGGGTAAGTAGCATAACCCCACAATACAAACACTGTAAATAAAAACATGGCAGAGTGATGGACCGCTTTGACAAAACATGCACATTTGCAAAAATGCAGCTAATGTTTTACTTAAAGGGTAAATCCCCAGTTTTGCGGGGAAAAAAAGTAGTAAATAAAAAAAAAATAATATAGCATATACAATTGCTACACAAATCATATTGTAATTGAATATTATTAAAAATGACTTTTCCTTTTCAATCTGCACCACTGTAATTTTCTGTAAAATACAACATGGCTGCCTGGAGGCTTTCTGTACACAGTGTACAGTACGCTCCCCAGAAATGTCATTTCCTTCTTGTGTTATTGGCTCACCGGTTTCACAGAAGTCTGCACTAAGATACAAGTCAGATTTTTGGCATCCCCTGCAACAAAAATAATCATTTTTATTGAGATACTCCCAAAGGGAAGTCCCGTCTAAAGGGATGCAGACCCTGCCACTTTCCTTAGAGCCCTGCAAGTGCAGCAGCTGACTGATAAAAATAAAATCACTCCCATACAGATTTGTACAGCACATGGACACAGGCAATCAAACAGCTATTTTTTCCAGAATATCAAAAGGTAGGGACCTGCAACAAAGTTTGTTAAAACCCATGTAATGCAAATCCTTGCATCTAGAATATATTCAGCTAATATAAACTGAATATGTAATTGGGCTTTAATCTGTATTTTTCTGGATTTTCTTTAACAGAGGTTTCAGTTATGTTGATCTGTTTGAAGGGGTCCATGACGGGCAGTTTTATGCCCTAAAACGCATACTATGCCATGACCGGGAGGATCGTAAGGAGGCGCTTCATGAGGTAGAGATGCACCGAATGTTCAATCATCCCAATATCTTGCAGCTGGTGGGGACCTGCATGATTGAGAAGGGGCCTAAGTGGGAAGCCTGGCTCCTGCTTCCTTTTGTTAAGGTAATGGCACTTCCCTGTTCCTAACTCTGGTCCTTCTGGCAAACTCTTGGTTCTGTGTATTCAGCTGTGTATAATTATTGCAAACAATCAGTTACTTCAGCCTTTCTCAAACATTTTACTCCAGAGGTTTGCTAAAACCAATTTATTTGAGGTCAGTGGTAAAAATGCTCCATAAATTGGTGACTGATGGGAAAACTGCCTCCTTACAATGGTGGTCGAAATGACACCCTTATAGACAGCTAAAAAGATCTTTGGTCCAAAGTCGTGGTGCAGACACCATGGAATGGGAGATCACTTAGCCACACCTAATGGAACACCTAGCAACTTCTGGAGGGATCCCATGGTTCTACGACACCCTTGTTGAGAGTGACTGAGTTACTCCATATCATACCCCAGTGCAGTCTTGAGGAAAGAAAAGAAAATATAATTGGCAGCCATTGATCACAAGACCTGTTCTTCTCTCATTTATCATATTGAACCTAGTGTAGTACAGAATTTCAGTGGAGTGAAGGTCCCGTTACTCTTAGCAGCCAATCCAATTCCAGGTTTTCTAGTGCAGAATATTTTCGATGTGATTTAGAAGTAGTAAGTCTTTTTTCAGTTTATTAAATAGGGTCGTTATTTACACAAGCATGGTTGGGAGGCAGTAGAGGCATAAGCGTAAAACCCGTGTGCATATATAGCTTAATACAGTTCCAAGAGCAATAGTTGCCACTTGCCAACCGTGCTATAGCCAAATGATGGCTACACCGCGGCTGTCCAATTCTGGGAGGGCGTCATACGCCCCGGGGGTGTGCACCCGGTGATTTCTGTGTTTGCTCTGTCCTACGGACACAACTGATCACGTGATGTGGTAAAAGGCCAATCACGGCGACCTTTTACCATGTGATCAGCCGTGTCCAATGACACAGCAGATCACCAGTAAACTCAATTGCTGGTTATCGGCTGCACTTTCCTCACCCTGTCACAGTGTGAGGAAAATACTGCCGATAACCAGCAATTGTCAGAGGACGGATCGGCACTGATCATCAAGGCACTGAAGATCAATGCCCTGCAGTGCCACCCACCAGTGTCGCCCAGTAGTGCCACCCACCTGTGCCCACCAGTGCTGCCCAGCAGTGCCACCCACCAGTGTCGCCCAGCAGTGCCACCCACCAGTGTCGCCCACCTGTGCCCTGCAGTGCCACCCACCAGTGCTGCCCAGCAGTGCCACCCATTAGTGCCCAGCAGTGCCGTCAGTCAGTGCCACCCAGCAGTGCCCATTATTGCCTATATATTTTATAATAGAAACAAAGAAAAACTTTATTTTTCTTCAAATTTTTTTGTTTATAGCGCAAAAAATAAAACCCCCAGTGGCGATTAAATACCACCAAAAGAAATCTCTATTTGTGTGAAAGAAAATGATAAAAATGTCGTATGGGTACAATGTTGCATGACTGCGCAATTCTCATTCAAAGTGCTACAGCTCTGAAAGCTGAAAACTGGCCTGGTCATGAAGGGGGTATAAGTGCCCTGTAGGGAAGTAGTTAAAGAGGATCTTAAGTCCTATCCATAGTGGCTCCTTCCCCCTCTCTTGCATCCCCATTATAATGCATCCGCAGATGTGCTGAAGGGCTCTGCCTGGCCTTCGGGTCCCAGTAGAGCCGTTTGGCACATATGTGCAGACGTTTTCTGCGCATGTGCAAAGACGGCAGAAGGTTGGCATTTCCCTAGTAGCCTGTCTTTGTGCTTGTGTTGGGAGGCCTGTGCATGCAAAGATGTTCAAGGAAGCCTGCATGTGCGCAGATGAGCGTCAAGACCCAGAGCCCTGTGGCACATCTGAGCATGGGCAAGGGATACGAACCTCGTTCTTTCCTAAGTGAGAAGTGTGGACTTTGCAGCACAAGCTGTCATACAAATAAATACATTTAGATCCAATTGTGAGAGAGGGAAGGGGAGAAGACGGGGCAATATGACATGTACACTAAGGTGAAGATCCACTTTAACATACTCCACAGTGACCCGTCATCTTTCATGAAATTGGAGCAGATGTTAGTAAAAGATTGCTGTTGACTGGCTACTTATTGGTTGCTGCAGGTGAGACATTGACATTTTTTTTTTAATAAGGTCAAATTAGCTTTATTTTCAGTTTTATTGTCATTATTATTATTGGGCTGAATGAAGCACATGCATTTGCCACACTGTCTGTGAGGTGTGGCATTGTCGTATGTTTGTGTAGTGCTGTGTACATTGGCAGAGCTCTGGAAAAACATGAAATGCTTACTTGGCATGCTTTCTGCAATGTCAAGGAACATTGCAGTTACAGCATACAGTAAATAGAGCGCAGGGAGAGAGAACACTTCACTATCTCAGTTATCATTGAAAAGGAGCTGGAAAAACAAATATAAACATTTTGAAAGATGTACACATTTGTGACTTGGTGTGAGAGAAACCAGAGTAGGCTGGGTGTTTGGGGGGAATAGGTGTTTAACCACCTTCCGCCCACGCTATAGTACAATGACGGGCGCAATGTGGTTCTCTCGTTCTGATAGGACATCATATGACGTCCTACCATTCTCACTGCGCATGCGTGGCTCGGGGAGAGCGCAGCGCGGCGAACGCCGGTCTGCTGTGTCCCTCGGACACAGCGGATCACAGAAAGAGCTGAAGATGTCGGCTCGGTCATGTGATCAGCTGTGTCCAATCACAGCTGATCACATGTAAACACGGAAATGCCGGTTATCGGCATTTTTCTCCTCTTGAGCTGTCACGCTGACAGCTCGAGAGGAGAAGAGAGCCGGTAATCGGCTTTCCGCGGAGGGGACATGTACACTGATCATCAGGGCACTGATGATCAGTGTGCCCTGATGATCAATGTGGCCCCAGAAGTGCCACCTGTCAGAACTTATCAGTACCAGTGCCCATCAGTGCTACGTGCCAGTGCCCATCAGTGCCACATCAATGCCACATATCAGTGCATACCAGTGCACATCAATGCCACATATCAGTGCCCATCTGAGCTGCCTTTCAATGTCACCCATCAGTGCCAGTCAGTGCTGCCAATCAGTGCCGCCTGTCAGTGCCAGTCAGTGCCGCCTGTCAGTGCCATATATCAGTGTCATGTATCAGTGCTGCCTTTCAGTGCCCATCAGTGATGCCTGTCAATGCCCATCAGTGCAACCTACCAGTGCCTCCTCATCAGTGCCACCTATCAGTGTCCATCAGTGCAGCCTATCAGTGCCCATCACTGCAGCCTCATTAGCGCACATCAGTGAAGGAGAAAAATCACTTATTTACAAAATTGTATAACAAAAACTAAGAAAAAACTTTTTTTTTTCAAAATTTTCAGTGGTTTTTGGTTTGTTTTAACAAAAAATAAAAATCCCAGAGGTGATTAAATCCCACCAAAAGAAAGCTCTATCTGTCTCAAAAAAATAAAAATTTCATATGGGTACAGTGTTGCATGACCGCACAATTGTGACAAGTGTGACAGCACTGAAAGTTGGAAATTGGCCTGGGCAGGAAGGGGGTATAAGTGCCCTGTAGGCTAGTGGATAAAGGATAAGTTCACCTTTCATAACATGTTACACCCATATTCGGGGTGTAACATGTTATGTTCGGACCGGCCCTCACTCCCCAGTTTGACAGGAGTGATGTGCAGGTTTTTCTGCGCTACCCACACCATTATGTGGGTATGTGAGGGAATGTGGCAGTTTTCCATATAGAAAACATACAGATTCCTGCCAGGTGTGACATGTCATATGGGATGTGAGCTGTCAGCAGGCAGAGAGAATGGAGCATGCAGCTCCAGCTTTCCCTTCTCTTTGATGCCTGTCACAGGCACGGCAGGACAGAGAACTAATCGCTCCTAATTAACAAAGGGGCTTGGGATCCTTTTTGTTAATTAGGAGCATCATCTGCTCCATTTTTTATGTTTAGAAGGGAGGTACAAACTTGTGCTTGCACCTCTTTGATAATACCCCCTTATTATTTTCATTATTGTGGATTTGAAAACCAGTCAGACCACTAATTCATTGAGTGTCCCAATGTGGAATAGAGAGGTGTTTTCTGTGCATTGTGGGATGTCATGCATAACAAATACTTGTTTGAAAGACTGCAGTAGACTATGAAATTTCCTCCTTTTCAATGTATGTACAAAATCATAGAGCTATATCCTGGTTTGGTTCTTTATTTTCCAAGCACTTTGTTTAAACACTATGGGAAGAATATGCCATTAAAGTTAATTTGCACCCTGCATCTCATACCGCATAGATACGCAGAAAAGATCATTTAAAAAATGCAGCAAATGTTCCCTATAGTGGACAGTATACGTCATATATGTTTCAGAAAAAATAGGGGCAACTTAATAAACTCCTATACTAAAAGCCAATAGAACAACCTCTGACATCATTGCAATTCCCAACATGGATTCACCAGAATGTTGACATTTTAAGTAAGTAGATACACATATAAACAGAGGATCAATACCTGTTGATCCAGGTAGCTAATGTGTACTCTTTGAAAGATCTCTTTCAAATGGCAGCACAGTGGCTAAATGGTTAGCACTTCCGCCTGGGTCATTGGTTCGAATGTCAACCACGGCACCACCTGCCTGGAATTTGCATGTTCTTGTAACTGCGTTTGGTTTCCTCTGGGTACTCCAGTTTCCTCCCACACTCCAAAGACATGCTGGTAGGATTATTGGCTCCTGTCTAAATTGGCCCTAGTATGTGTATGTATGAATGTGAGTTAGAGACCTTAGATTGTATCTCGGGGGGGCGTGTTTCTGGTGGTGTCTCTGAGGAGATGATTTTATCTTGGTGGACATGTTTCTGGTGTTGTTGCTGAAATGATTGTATCTCGGGGGACATATTTCTGGTAGTGTCGCTAAGATGATTGTATCTCAGGAGATGTGTTTCTGGTGGTGTCTATGAGATGATTGTATCTCGTGGGACGTGTTTCTGGTGGTGTCTCTGAGGAGATGATTGTGGGGCAGCACAGTGGCTAAATGGTTAGCACTTCCGCCTGGCAGTACTAGGGTCATTGGTTCGAATCCCAGCCACGTCACCTCCTGCCTGGAGTTTGCATGTTCTCCCTGTGACTGCGTGGGTTTCCTTCGGGTACTCCGGTTTCCTCCCACACTTCAAAGACATGCTGGTAGGTTAATTGGATCCTGTCTAAATTGTCCCTAGTATGTGTATGTATGAATGTGAGTTAGGGACCTTAGATTGTACATCCCTTGAGGGTTAGGGACTGATGTGAATGTACAATATACATGTAAAGTGCTGCGTAAATTGACGACGCTATAGAAGTACCTGAAATAAATAAATAAGTGATCTCAAGGATAGATGTAAATCCCAATGGGTGTCATGTGATTCAGTGTTTCTGCCCAGATTATCCCAGGTTAGTGTTAAAAGTCCGAAATGCCATCATCCGTGCAGAGTGTGACTGAGGAGCTTTTTGATTCCTTTAGTTCCTTCTCACCATAACTTGTACGGTTATACTGTCTCCTTGGGTCCCAAGCACTATGTAATGGGAGTCATGATTTCCATACACTGCACTGATGATGGCCAAAGTTCTGAAATGGCCATTTGGCTAAGGTCAAGTCTAGGATCTGTTATCAGTGTCCGGTAGGGGTGCTACTCCACCATTGTGGCCTTTTGGTAGGAATGGCTGGCTGTATAGTATCACTGCTGGGGCTCTGAAGGTTTGACCTGTAGGAACAGAAACCAGGAAGCTCACTGGGTAAGGTGGGACATGGGAGTAAGTCCATGGTGATTTGAATGGTGCTACCTGGTCAGGTCAAGGCCTGGGAAAGCAGAGAACACATTGGGGTTTATTTACTAAAGCTGAAGAGTGCAAAATCAGACTCCCTTCTGCATAGAAACCAATCAGCTTCTAACCTCAGCTTGTTCAATGAAGCTTTGGCAATGAAACCTGGAAGCTGATTGGTTTCTATGCAGAAGGGAGTCTGACTTCGCACTCTCCAGCTGTAGTAAATAAACCCCATTGTGTCAGGGCCCACATGGGAGTTGGTTGCCCCAGGGGTGCTCTTGGTATCACATGTTCCTGAGAAACCCACTCTGAGAATGAGGACAAGGCCGCGCCACGTAAGTTGTTTTTTTTTTTCTCTTCTTCTTCACAGCGCCTCTTTGGGCAAGGCCTTTTGGCTAAGTCCATGACAATTTTTGCTATCAGGCTGCAAGGCCTGCACTAGCACAATTTATTTAATTGATTTTTATCACTGTGTTGTCACTTGCACTTCTCTGCTTTTGTCTGTTTCTTTTTCTCACGAAGATGAAGGGCGTGAGTCCTCGGGCCTAAATTGAAGTCTGGAGGGTGGATGTGTGGCCATCCGGTTCCTTCCTCCCCTGAACCGTGGGGGTCTCTTTTCAGGAGAGCCCTCACCTAGTACCCAGTGGTCAGCTTTTACTGACCATGAGGCACGGGGTTCACTAGGCCTTTCGGCTAGTAGACCATGTTGAGCCTTGCCTCTATCAGGAGCCTTGCACTCCGGAGGGGGTCAGGGTGGAGTCCTGCTTCGGGAGGCAGACTAGAGACACACTATTAAGTGCACTATTTTGTGTGTGTTTTTCACATGTACTTTTTTGTACACTTAGGTGTTTTAGTTTTTGCATACCACTGTGGGTTCAAATAAAAAAAAAAGATGTATGTTTGGAATAACTGGCTCTATAGTAATATTCTATATTTGCATTCTACTCCAGCAGTTCTGGATATGCATTTGGCCGGTGGAATGTAAAGCAGTGATTTGCATGGCTCCATCCACTGTCCTGAAATTAGGAATAATTCTCTTATATTCGGGATATGTGATGGACTGAGATGTGAATACCTTCTGTCCTAAGAAGACTTTATGGTCCTAAACACTAATTTGGTTGGAGGGTTTTTTGATTCCTTTTCACCATAAACTGGTTATGCTGCCTTCTAAAAATTACAAGTAAGCTTTACTACTAACAATCTTTACATCTGACTATAAAATTGCACACATCTTCACCTTCTACTGTGGTGTCGGGCTTTTTGCCTTTTTTAAGCTGCATACAAGCTGCGCTGCCTTTTTAAAGGGCAGAAGGGAACATGTGAGCAGTAATGGCCTTCTTTTACAAGGACTTGTAATTGTATTTTTGTATAGAAGTATTCTTCTATACAAAAATACTATTGGTAACAGAGCTGCTTTAAAACCAATCTCTGATAAACAGTTACAGCGGAACTAAAATAAAGATATAAAAGTGAACAGGCAGGCTTTTTTTTTATTGCAGAAGAGACATGCAGGGGTTTATTTACTAAAGCTGGAGAGTCCAAAATCAGACTCCCTTCTGCATAGAAACCAATCAGCTTCCAGGTTTCATTGCCAAAGCTTCATTGAACAAGCTGAGGTTAGAAGCTGATTGGTTTCTATGCAGAAGGGAGTCTGATTTTGGACTCTCCAGCTTTAGTAAATAAACACCGCAGTGTCTCTTCTGCAATAAAGTAAGCTTACCTGCCTGTTTACATCCCTCTGCAGGAAGAACGTGGAGCTCTGTATGTGCAGCTCTGTTTACATTTCTGGCACAGTGCCAATGTGCTGGAATGGATTGCCCTCTTGCATGCGCAGGAGTGACGTCATCCCGCACCAATCAATCAAGACAGCTGAAGACCATTGGAGCATAAGGTTTGCATTCTTGCCTTTAGTTCCCCTTTAACATCAAACCTTCCTTTCCAACTATATTCTAACCTCTGTTTTGCTTTTTTTGGGTTTTTTTTTTTCCTTACCCTGTTCTGAAAGAGGTCTCCAGTAGGTCACCCTGCGTCATTTCCTGATGACGGCAAGCTGCCTCATAGAACTACGCATCCTTTGAGCCCCTTGATTAAAGGCAGTCTTTACGTTGGCTTTCAAGAATGTAGATGATGACAGAGGAAGGTTAGCAGTGGTGGAAATGCTAATAATCCCGCTCTGCAACTTTGCCATTGTCACCTTGTAGACTACAGGACTGCATGATCAAAGGATATATACCACTGGAATTTAGTCTCCTGCACAGTAACTCATATTGCTGTATATGAACACTGAGTATTATCTGACGTTCAGTAAAGACTGTGTTGTCATTTTGCTGTATTTTCAGAGGGGAACCTTATGGAATGAAGTTGAAGCTTTGCGGGATAAGCACCGATTCCTAGCAGAAGAGAGGATACTGTACATTTTACATGGGATATGTCTGGGACTCAAAGCCATTCATGATCAGGGTTATGCTCACAGGTATGAGGCTTGAGGTGTAGCTAAAAACAAAGTAATGTGGAGATTATGTACATCTGGGGTGTCTGAACATACAGGGGATTTCTATATAGGGAAAACACACACAGAATTGACAGTTCACTCAATATATTATTTAATCTTCGTAGTAAACTAGGATGTTGTCTGTAGTGTTATGCAGCAATCTACCTTATGGAGGATTAGGAGGTATGAACAGTAAAGTGGCGAGCGAGCGACCAGATATGGTTATTGCACCACATCCCTTAAAATTGCAAATATTCAATATAGAAGATGGGACTTTCAGGGTGCAGGAACATGGATACCAAACATATTAAAAAGTTATATCATTTTTATTTCGTATTTTTGTAAAAAACACAACAAGAAAGGAAAAAATACAGAAACATAAAAACAATTTCCGTTCTAAGAATACAACTGAGATTCAAACTTGGTTATGTAGTTACTCCCTATATGTTTCGCCCTCACGGGCTTCTTCAGGGCAGATTTTTTTGAAGAAGTTTCTACTGCCGAGGCAGTCTAAAGGTATATCAAAGGAAAATTGTTTGATTACCAAACAACTTTAATATATCCAATACAGAGTATTTAATCAAATATACAGTTGCATTCAAAATAATAGCAGTCAGACATCACTAACTGGATCAATCACTCTTTTTGGTAGAAATTATATTTCTACATGGCAAATAATTTACTAGCAGGTGTAGTAGAGTAATAGAAATCCAACAGACCCAACAGTCATGACATGCATGCTGCTGATTCTGTGTAATTGAATCACTCATTGAAAGGGGCATGTTCAGAATAATAGCAGTGTGGAGTTCTATTAGTGAGGTCATTCATTCTTTGAAAAACAGGTGGCAATTATTCCCCCTATTTAGGAAGGAAGGCAGCAAATGTTGTACATGCTGGTTACAGTGCATTTCTCTCTGAAATTCTGAGGAAAATGGGTCGTTCCAGACATTGTTCAGATGAACAGCGTACCTTGATTAAAAAGTTGATTGGAGAGGGGAAAATATATAAAGAAGTGCATAAAATGATCGGCTGCTCAGCTAAAATGATCGCAAATGCTTTAAAATGGCAACCAAAACCTGAAAGACATGGAAGAAAGCAAAAAACTACCATTGGAATGGATATAAGAATAGCCAAAATGGCGCGGACTCAGCCAACAATCAGCTCCAGGAAGATGAAAGAAGGTGTGACGTTCCCTGTGGGGACTGTTACAATTAGAAGACGCCTATGTGAAGCCAAGCTATCTGCAAGAAGCCCCCGCAAAGTCCCACTGTTGAAAAAAAGACATGTGCTGAAGAGGTTACAATTTGCCAAAGAGCACATTGACTGGCCTAAAGAGAAATGGCGCAACATTTTGTGGACTGATGAAAGTAAGATTGTTCTTTTTGGGTCTAGTGGCCGGAGACAGTTTGTCAGACGACCCCCAAACACTGAATTCAAGCCACAGTACACTGTGAAGACAGTGAAGCATGGTGGTGCAAGCATCATGATATGGGGATGTTTCTCATACTACGGTGTTGGGCCTATTTATCGCATACCAGGGATCATGGATCAGTTTGAATACATCAGAATACTTGAAGAGGTCATGCTGCCTTATGCTGAAGAGGAAATGCCCTTGAAATTGGTGTGCCAACAAGACAACGACCCCAAACACACCAGTAAACGTGCAACATCTTGGTTCCAGACCAACAAGATGGACGTTATGGAGTGGCCAGCCCAATCCCGGATCTTAATCCAATAGAAAACTTGTGGGGTGACATCAAAAATGCCATTTCTGAGGCAAAACCAAGAAATAGAGAAGAACTGGAATGTAGTCCAATCATCCTGGGCTGGAATACCTGATCACAGGGGCCAGAAGTTGGGTGACTCCATGCAACACAGATGTACAGAAGTTCTCAGAAACAGTGCGACTACAACCAAATATTCATGAAGTCATTCAAAGGAAAGCAAAATCTTCAAACATTTCTCAGTTTATATAGTGAATGTTTGAGTTTGTAAAGAAGAATACAAACACTGCTATTTTTTGGAACAGTCTAATATTCACTTTTCTTCATTTTTTTTTTTTAGAGGAACAACACAAATTTGATTTATTTTTCTTCATGTTTTGATTTGGAATAGAATGTGTCGTGTTCCCAATGCATTTGTGTGGATGGAAAAAGCTATTAGAAGGATTTTGAGCTTTATTCACTTTTTTCACCACATGCTATTATTTTGAACACAACTGTATATACATATATATGGGACTCAATGGCTCACCCTGGATGTGAAAGCTCACAGAGCTAGAAGAAAATGACCTAAAAAAAGATCTTAATTGGTCTACACGTCCAAACGAGTTGTAGAGGATATAATGGGCATCAAATGTCATCTAGGCATAATGGGATAGACAAAAGAAATTGATTAAATTTAACCGAAGATATGAAGAGATCATAATTCAATAGGTTAAGGCTAACTTTGGGCAATTTTACTTGTTAAATGCTTTAGAAGGATATATAGGTATAACCTAACAAAGATTTGTTTGACCTATACGTTAGGATGTACGATTGTTTATGAAAGTAACATGGATGTGCAGGATCATCTGCAGGTATAACATGTCATTTCTGTGCAATGGAGTTGTCCACATTAAAGGAAAGAGAAGAGAGGAGCGCCAGACTAAGTGCAACATTAAAAAGGTAAGTTTATTGCAAGGTAAAAAGAATGGCAACTCACTAGCAGTGAAGTAAAATTAGGCATGTCACCCTGGACCTCGTCCTATAGGGATCCCGGGAGCCAATGGAGAACAGGCAGCAGTGTGTGATTCAGAAGCTGACAGCTGGAACGGATCTCCTGGATGTTTGGTGCGGCCGCCCGCTGAAGAAGAACCAGCCTGGAACGCAAATGGCGCCGGTGCGGACGTGACGTCAGACGTAGGAGTGTGGTGACCTAAAATGGGCGGTAACGCGTTTTGAAGCAGAGCGTCTCCTTCAGACCTCCACTTCGAAGCGCGTTACCCCCCATTTTACGTCACCACGCTCCTACCTCTGACATCATGTCCACCCTGGCGCCATTTGTTTTCCAGGCAGGCTGATGCACCAAGCATCCAGTAGCTCATTCCGGCTGTCAGCTTCTGAATCACACACTCTTGCCTATTCTCCATCAGCTCCCAGGATCTCAATAGGAGGATGTCCAGGGTGACATACCTAATTTTACTTCACTTCTAGTGAGCTGCCATTGTTTTTACCTTGCAATAAACCTACCTTTTTTTTTATAGCTGCACTTAGTCTGGCACCCCTCTCTTCTCTTTACTTGCCTACAGTGTCCAGCTGTACTCTGAGGGTGCTTCCACTTATGTTGCTGTCCGTTGCCCATTGCCTATTGGAACTCTATACAGCCCGTTCCCCATTCCCTCTCTTCCACTCACAAGTTGGACTTTTATAAAGCATTTGGACTTTAAGTAAATCTTTCTACCTCTCCAGCGCCAAATATTTATCTATTGTACCACATTAAAGGGTGACTGTAGTTTTAAAACACATGGGGGGTTTACTAAAACTGGAGCACTCAGAATCTGCTTCAGCTGTGCATGGCAACCAATCGGCTTCTAACTTCAGCTTGTTCTATTAAGCTTTGGCAATAAAACCTGAAAGCTGATTGGTTTCTATGCAGAGGTGCACCAGAATCTTTACTCTCCAGCTTCAGTAAATATCCCCCAGTTGCTTCTTTATTAGATCCAGGAATATGAAGCAACTTTTCGCATATCCCTTACCTCCTTCTTTCCTATTCCTGTATTTAATATCTAGTAATAATGACACAATCCTGCGCTACCTTTGTGTTTCCTGCTCTGTGATTATAATAAATAAATTATAGTTATACCATATAGGTGGCTGCAAACAAATAATTGTGTTTCCTAAAATGTTCATATGAAACGAATTCATAACACTAAAATCATGTTTTGTGGTTTCTATATAATATTGATTTTGTGGGGTCCCTTGTTTTTTCACATTCATGTTTCTTTTATTTTTAAGAGACTTAAAGCCGACTAATGTGCTGCTGGAAGATGATGATCGGCCCCTGTTAATGGATCTGGGCTCTATGAATCACGCACGTATTGAAGTATCGGGGTCCAGGCAGGCAATGTCAGTGCAGGTACAGATAAAGTTCTAGATCTAGTCTTATTAAGAGTCAACTTTGAGCGCTTTTAGTTATTGCCCATAGCCTTTGTAGTAGGTATTGTCTGTAGCAACAAATTGGACTTGCAGAGTGACATTGTTTTGTCTGCTGCACTGATGGCATGGGGCAATGGGTTGCCTATTTTTGCTGCAAGCAAAACACAGAAAATCAGGAATATATCTCATTATGGCAGCTAGATGGAGCTGACAACCATAGAAAATGAACACCGTATTTTTTTGCTTCATAAGACGCATCTGACCATAAGATGCGCCTAGATTTTAGAGGAGGAAAAAATATTCTGAACCAATGGACTGCGGACGTACTACAGGAGATGAACAGAGACTGCGGACGTACTACAGGAGATGACCAGAGACTGCGGACGTACTACAGGAGATGACCAGAGACTGCGGACGTACTACAGGAGATGACCAGAGACTGCGGACGTACTACAGGAGATGACCAGAGACTGCGGACGTACTACAGGAGATGACCAGAGACTGCGGACGTACTACAGGAGATGACCAGAGACTGCGGACGTACTACAGGAGATGACCAGAGACTGCGGACGTACTACAAGAGATGATCAGAGACTGCAGACATAGTACAGGAGATGACCAGAGACTGCGGACGTACTACAAGAGATGACCAGAGACTGCGGACGTACTACAGGAGATGACCAGAGACTGCGGACGTACTACAGGAGATGACCAGAGACTGCGGACATAGTACAGGAGATGACCAGAGACTGCGGACGTACTACAGGAGATGACCAGAGACTGCGGACAAACTACAGGAGATGCCCAGAGACTGCGGACGTACTACAGGACATGACCAGAGACTGCAGACGTACTACAGGAGATGACCAGAGACTGCGGACGTACTACAGGAGATGACCAGAGACTGCGGGCGTACTACAGGAGATGACCAGAGACTGCGGGCGTACTACAGGAGATGACCAGAGACTGCGGGCGTACTACAGGAGATGACCAGGGACTGCGGACATAGTACAGGAGATGCCCAGAGACTGCGGACATAGTACAGGAGATGCCCAAAGACTGAGGACGTACTACAGGAGATGCCCAGAGACTGCGGACGTACTACAGGAGATGCCCAGAGACTGCGGACGTACTACAGGAGATGACAAGAGACTGCGGGCGTACTCAAGAGATGACCAGAGACTGCGGACGTACTACAGGAGATGACAAGAGACAGCGGGCGTACTCAAGAGATGACCAGAGACTGCGGACGTACTACAGGAGATGACCAGAGACTGCGGACACAGTACAGGAGATGACCAGAGACTGCGGACACAGTACAGGGGATGACCAGAGACTGCGGACGTACTACAGGTGATGACCAGAGACTGCAGACCTTTGGGGGGCGGGTACCCACGTGACAGGTCCCACAAGACTACTGGACCATTCAAAAAGCACAGCGCTTCTCGCACATGCGCAGTAGGCACCTGGCTGTGAAGCCGCAAGCTGTCACAGCCAGATGCCCACACTGAAGATGCCGGCGTGAGGGAGAGAAGACAGCCGGTGAAAGTAGGACACTGCTGGACTGAGGAACAGGTAGGAGCGGGTTCTTCTGCACAGTAGAGCCGAGCGGCCGGCCCAGTTCTAACACAGCGGCGGCAGGAATACCGGGCCGGCCACTTCACATTCGCTCCATAAGACGCACAGACGTTTTCCCCCATTTTTTTTGGGAGGAGGGGGGAGAGTGCGTCTTATGGAGCGAAAAATACAGTACTTATTTACTATGATGGTCACCATCTAGTACAGCAATGGGCAAACTACGGCCCGCGGGCCGTATACGGCCCGGCGGACCTTTTAATCCGGCCCGCGGAGCTAGGCTCCTCTCACAGTCCGCCCTGAAGACCGGTGTAGCATGAAAATCTGTCTCCTATGAGGATCTGTCCCCCTCGACGTATCTGCGCATGTGCCGGAGATCGCCAATCGGCTGCTAATGCCTGAAACTGGCACATGCGCAGATACGTTGAGGGGACAGATCCTCATAGGAGACAGATTTTCATGCTACACCGGAACGGCGCGGGAACACGGCGAGAGGAACGCGCGGAGCAAAGGTAAGTGAATTGACACAGGGGGGACTTGGGGACTTAATATGGGGAATAAATTACTATAGGGGGGATGAATTACTATATGGGGGATGAATTACTATATGGGGGATGAATTACTATGGAGGATGAATTACTATATGGGGGATTAATTACTATGCTTACTATGGGGGAATATTACTATACTTTGGATGACACATACACATCATTCATCTACTCTTGGTCTGGCCCCCGGGTCCAATATATGAACCCATTGCGGCCCTCAAGTCAAAAAGTTTGCCCACCCCTGATCTAGTAGCTATAATGAGATATTTTCCTGATTCATGCTATTCTTATGAATGGAAAGCATCTGTCCTAGAAAGAAACTGGCCTGGTAACATTCTATTTTGCTGGCATTCACACTGAATGAATGTGCATGAGGTTTCGCAGAACCAATAGCTCTGCAAGTTTTTATTTCTTATACTGTAAATACACCTTCAAATGTTGAACCCTCATTTATTAAATGCACAGGAAGCCAGCATGGCTGAAAGACCGCTATCATTTTCAGAAGTAAAGGTCACCAGTGCCAGTCTCCATGTTTCACTAATGACTGGTGTCCTTTATAGAAATACTGTATATTACTGACATCTGTGGAGAACATTGGATATGCAAACTAAAATATATACAAGATTTCAAATCCAACAGCAGAGAATTGCATGGAATCTTTTTAGCATATTTACAGAGCTTTTCTATTCCCAGTGGATCCTGGGGGTAGATTACAGCCTTGGCATTATTATTATACAGGATTTATGAGTTTTTCTCTTGTAGGACTGGGCGGCACAGCGATGTACCATCTCTTACCGGGCCCCCGAACTTTTCAATGTGGAAAGTAACTGTGTGATAGACGAGAGGACTGATATCTGGGTATGAATCATTCAGACTAACACATACATCACACAGGGAAGGTTTGGGGGTTTTTATAATCCATTTTTTTTTCTTTATTATGTTAATGTGTATCTAAAGACAAAAAGTTTTTTCTTTTTTTTTTTTTTTTTGCTATTTTGGGTAGAAAATGGAATTGTTTTTGCCATCTGTGTCCCATTAAGGAAATTTTACTTTCTGTCCAGTAGACACAAGGAAATCTTTCCAAAGTGAGGAAAATCCTCTTAACCACCTCCTGCCCGCCATATAGTAATATGACGGGCGCAAGGTGGTTCTCTCGTTCTGGTAGGACGTTATATGACGTCCTCCCGTTCTCACCGCGCATGCGTGGCGATCGGCGGTGCGCTGTGTCCCTCGGACACAGCGGATCACTGATCACGGAAAGAGCCGAAGATGTCGGCTCAGTCATGTGATCAGCTGTGTCCAATCACAGCTGATCACATGTAAACCGGGAAATGCCGGTTATCGGCATTTCTGTCCTCTCGAGCTGTCACGCTGACAGAGGAGAGCCGGTAATTCTGCATTCCTCGGAGGGGACATGTACACTGATCATCAGGGCACTGATGATCAGTGTGCCCTGATGATCAGTGTAGCCCCAGCAGTGCCTTGTGTCACTGTCCATCAGTGCCACGTGCCATTGCCCATCAGTGCCTCAATGCCACATATCCGTGCCCACCAGTTCACATCAATGCCACATATCAGTGCCCACCAGTGCACATCAATGCCACATATCAGTGCCCATCTGAGCTGCCTTTCAGTGTCACCCATCTGAGCTGCCTTTAGTGTCACCTGTCAGTGCCAGTCAGTGCCGCCTATCAGTGCCATGTATCAATGCTGCCTTTCAGTGCCCATCAGTGATGCCTGTCAATGTCCATCAGTGCCCATCAGTGCAGCCTCATTAGCGCACATCAGTGAAGGAGAAAAATCACTTATTTACAAACTTTTATAACAAAAACTAAGAAAAACGTTTTTTTTTTTTCAAAATTTTCAGTGGTTTTTGGTTTAAGAAAAAAAAAACCCCCCAGAGGTGATTAAATACCACCAAAATAAAGCTCTGTCTGTCACAAAAAAAGTGATAAAAATGTCATATGGGTACAGTGTTGCATGACCGCGCAATTGTCATTCAAAGTGTGACAGCGCTGAAAACTGGAAATTGGCCTGGACAGGAAGGGGGTATAAGTGCCCTGTAGGCGAGGGGTTAAAGACAGTTGTCACTGGAAGATTTCAGCTCTAATCCTGTGACAACTCTATCTAAAAAAAATAATTAAAATTATTTTTAGCACTGATCACTTTTTTTTTTTTTTTTTTAAAGTACTGATCACTGTATGGGTGTCACTGGGGATGTCAGCGACACCAAATCAGGTCCCCCCCCCCCCAGTTTCAGAATACCTGCCGCAGTCCTGCTATAAGTCGATGATCGCCACCATTATTAGTAAAAAAAAAATTAAAAATTCCAGTATCTATATCACCATTTCAAAACGCTATAACTTTTATGTAAACCAATTAATTTACACATATTGGGATTTTTTTTTTGGCAAAGACATGTCACAATACATTTTCGCCTACAGTAAATTTATGATGAAATTTAATTTTTTTAAATTTTTTTACTGGATATGTTTAATAGCAAAAATTAAAAATTGTTTTTTTTTCCCTCAAAATTGTCAGTCTTTTTTATGGCACAAAAAATAAAAATCGCACAGGAGATCAAATACCACCGAAAGTAAGCATTGCATGACCGTCCCAATTGTCACTTAAAGTAACGCAGCGCCGTAACGCAAAAAATGGCCTGGTCAGGAAGAGGGGTAAATCCTCAGGAGGGCAAAGGGTTAAACCCCTTCTTCAGCTCTGCGTATACAAAGGAGCGTGGGGGAGCTCTTGTCCATAATGGGCGTGGTATTGACACAGCTCCAGATGTTCCACATTGGCTCAAAATTGATATCCAGAAATATTTAGACAGAATAAAGTGAAGCACAAACACACCGCCCCCACAGTAAAACACACACAATTAACCCTTTGATCGCCCCTCATGCTAACCCCTTCCTGGCCAGTGCCATTAGTACAGTGTCAGTGCTTTTTATTAGCACTGATCACTGTATTGGTGTCACTAGGGATGTCAATGACACCAAGTCAGTTCCCCCCCAGTGTCAGATTACCCGCCACAGTCCCGCTATAAGTCGCTGATCGCCGCCATTACTAGTAAAAATTATAATTTAAAAAAATGGCAGTATATAGACTGCCATTTGTAAACGCTATTACCTTTCATGTAAACTAATTACACGTACTGGAATTTTTTTTAGCAAAGACATGGAGCAGAATACATTTTGGCCTATATTTATGACTAAATTAAATTTTTTTAAATTTTTTTTACTGGACATGTTTAATAGCAAAAAGTCAAAAATATTGTTTTGTTTCTCAATTTTCACTTTTTTTTTTTTTAATAGCACAAAAAAATAAAAAATTTACAGGTGATCAAATACCACTGAAAGAAAGCTCTATTCGTGGGGAAAAAAAAGGACATAAATTTAATTTGGGTGCAGTGTTGCATGATGGCGTAATTGACAGTTAATGTAACGCAGCGCTGTAACTCAAAAAATGGCCTGGTCAGGAAGGGGGGCGGGGGTAAATCCTCTGGAGGGTAAGGGGTTAATTGCCATTTTAACCTGTGTATGTCACCTTGTGTGTCTGTACCAAGGCCAAACATTCCAGGGTTGGAAACTTTTGTTCAGGCCCATTTGGGTGATTTCTGTTATCATAATGATTTTAAAAAGGAGCCAAACAAGGCGGCATACAAAGTATTGTTTGATTGGTATTGGGTTCCGGCTCGTTTGGCCCAGGTGAACCCTACCTGCAGTGATCGATGCTTTCGGAGTTGTGGCCATTGTGGTGATGTATTGCATATCTGGTGGTCATGCCCACGACTGATTGGTTTTTGGTCTTGTGTGTTTGGCCTCCTTTTCACCTTGTTCCATCTCCCCATACGCCGGGATGCTCGGTACGCTTTGCTTCATTGCCCCATACCGGGCCTCTTGGCTCACTAGCAGAAGTTGGCTTCCTATTTGTTTTTGTCGGCCACTAGAACAATTGCTCAGGCCTGGAAGAGCCCATTTGTCCCTCTTCAGGGGGTGCGGGATCGTATGACCACTATGATGCTCAATGAACAGATGTCGAGTATCTGTAACGACTCCCAACGGAAATGTTTGAAAATATGGGAGCCGTGGTTGCAATATGCCCTTCCCATTCTCCCCCTGGCTAGTCTGGGGTTGTGATGTTGCTCGGTATTGGCGTTCCTGAACCCCTGCTCATGGTCTTGTCATCTTTTTCCTTTTGTACTCCTCCTTACTTTTCTATTTCTGGTGTGGCAGTGGATAGCTGCCTTTCGTTTGAGTTACTGTCGGTGCTATACCAATGTTTTTGTTATTTGTGTGCCATTGATAGCCGCTGCGTGGGCGCACCTTTTGCCTTGTTGGTGGTGGACACTGTTTTCTTTTTTTATGTGCAATTGATGGCCCCTGCGTGGGCGTGTCTTGTTGCTCCTGTTTTTTTTTTTTTTTTAATGTTTATAAATTAATAAAAATGATTGAAATACAAAAAGGTGCCAAACAACGATGTAGTAATAAATGGCTTCATATGATCATTATCCTTTTTAACCTCCTTAGCGGTATTCCCGAGTGTAGCTCGGGGTAAAATTTCTATACCAAGAGCGGTAACCCCGAGCTACACTCGGGCTTACCATGCGGCGTTGCTCTGGGGGTCCCTGCAGCACTTACCTAGTCCTTCGCTCCCGCGATGTGTCCCCTGCAGTGTCCCCGGCCATCTCCTCCGGCCGATGCCGGCATCCGGCTTCTGTGTTCCAGTCCCTGTGATGTCGGGACGTACGGGCGCCGGAACCGGCGGGAAATTTGAAATTTTAAAAAAATGTCATTTTTGCTGTTATTGCTGTTTCAATGCATTTCACATATATTTTGTCCCGAGTGCTTTGTCCTACGCCCTGCCTGCATTTTGAATGTTCTTTCTGCCTGGAAACTGAGAAATGTCCATGGCGTCCAAAAAGTGTCCCTTTAGGTCAAAAGTGGTTTTAGACCGGCTAGAGAACAGCGATAGTAAATCAGAACCACTTGCAGAATTGAGTGATAATGATTCGTGGGAGAAATTCCTCATCAGACACTGAAAACGATTTTGCGACTTTGCTCAGCGATGTGCGAATTTGCCTTTGTATTTCAAATTTGTGTTTTTGGGTTGATTATATTATTGAATTACATTTATTATATTATTATTTTTTATGATTATTTATTAAATTTATAATTTATGATTTCGTGTTTCAAATTTTATCCTACTCGGAATATTTAATAGACTCTTGTTCGTACAGATTTCAGTGAGTTATTCCTAAAAATTACAGCCTACAATAAAAAACTACATATTTCCATGCAAAAAAATGGTACCGCTTTCAGCACCAAAAATCGGAAAGAATCATACCGCTAGGGAGGTTAAAAGACAGTTTTTTGGCAGGAACAGTCATGTTTTCCATACCAGTGCAAACAAATGTCAAGATTTCTGCCGGGGGGTGCAAAGTTCTGTACATAACTATATGTCTGCAATGTTGGTAATCTTATTATCGTTTTATTTTCTGCGTTGATGCATTGTAACGATATCACATTTGCGTTTACTCTTCAGTCTCTCGGCTGTGTACTGTATTCCATGATGTTTGGAGAGGGGCCGTATGATATGATTTTCCAAAAAGGAGACAGCGTGGCCTTGGCTGTTCAAAACAGCATCACAATCCCTGAAAACGACAGGTAATATTGCTATGTACAGTGCCGGAAATGTACTAATACGCAGCTTTGTATGTGCGTCAGGAACAGAAAGTGAGGGGAAAATCCCACCAATGGGGAGACCGAAAGAAACAAGACCCCCTACAAAAGTTCATCAACACACTTTCAAGCTAGCCAGCAAATAACTTGTTGCCTTTTTGGATTTTGTGCAGACACACATTGAAAGTCTTCCGGTGCCTTGCGTTGCTGTATCTTTAAGAGCCTAGATTTTGGCTGAAAACCAATGATTTGCAAAGTTGAGAACATTTCTGATCTACAGTTTGTAGACACTTTGTTCTACTGCCTGGCGGGTAGGAGGAGGTCAGGATGCCCTCTGCGTGTTCCCAGCTAGACACTAGAGGGAGTATGGAGATAAGGGCTCCGCTCATTGTCCTGTGTTTTTAGCAACTATAAGGCTCCATGTACACGGGACGTTTGGAAAACTCTTCTGACTGCTGGAAAACGTAGGTTAAAAACCGTCACTTTAGCTGCGTTTGCATACCGTGTTTCTGTGCGTTTGCATTTAGAAGCGTTTTTAAACGATAACTTCAGGAGACCTTCCCAAATGCCCAGAATGCACTGAAAAAAAAAACTATTTCAGACATTTTGAGAGGAATAGAGAGAGCAGAAGCAGAGAGAGCAGTATGTGTTGAGATGACCTGTCTGTTCTGGTTGTATTCACTATGGATCCCATCATGAGTATAATGCGGCGCATTCTACCATTATTTCCTTCACGTAAAACCTGGAACTGACTGCGCTGGTGTACCGGGTCCATTTGAGTACATGGAAAACGCTTTGCATGTATTTCTAATGATGAAAAAAGGCTCTGGACAGCATCTGGACATGGAACAGTTAAACGCTTCTAAACGCAACTGCTTATAAACACGGTTAACCGCGTTTACATGCATTTGGCGTTTGAAACGCAGATAAAATCTACTCCTGAACGCAAGTTTGGTGCGTTAAAAAAAAAACGACTGTAAACTCAGCTGCCTGTAAAAGACGATGTGTACATGGACACATAGGAGAACATTAGGGAGAGTTCAGGGGCTGCTGAGAAAAATGCAGAACTGAACATCAGTTTGTCAGCTGCAGTGTACATGAGCCTAACTTCTAACTGAACGAGATTCCGTTTTCTAGAGCACTCTGTAGCATAAGAAATTACTTTTATTTCAATAAAAACCATCTTTATTTTCATCCTTTGCATCGCTGTGCAGCTGAATCCTGTAGCCTCTTGGCATCCGCCTCTGTTTGCATACAATACAGCAATGGTTGCATGTCGCTTCTCAGGGCAGGTTTCCTGACAGTGACAACAGTGGACCATGCCTGCATAATGAGTGTTGAAATGGCCAATAAAAGCCCATGTGACATGGTCACCATGCAAAAGCACAATTAGGGGACAGGGATGGAGTGTTGTCACATTATAACTGGAAGTGCCTATACAAAAAGTTTCATGGCACTAGGTGTGTTAACCACTTCCTGTCCAGCCCATGTATATAAACGGCCAGACGGGAGCAGTGCAGGGTCGGGTGGCCGTTTATAAATGTCCTCCCGGCTCCCCTGCTTGTGTGCGCTCCCTGGGAGCGAGCAGCACTGTGATCCAGTGTCCGCTGTGTCCTCCGGACACAGTGGAACAGAGATCGTTGTACAGGACCTCTGTGTGAGGTCCCCATCATGTGATCACTGATTGGCAGAGTAGTAAGCAAGATGTCACTTCTGACATCATTGCTTACTACGTGTGAAATCTGTGGTCACATGGTACAAGCCATTTCCCCACAGGCATAAAGCACACTCCCACACCATCCCACTCAGGCATCAACAGCAAGGCTCTTACTTTCCATTCAGCATTCATCTGCATCAGAGGTTGGTCATCAGCTCTGAGGAAAGGGATTCGTCCCCGAAACGCGTCAGCAATTTGACCGCACTGACAGTGAGAACACCTTGCTTGCCGTTGTGGCCATTGTCATTTTTCTATGCTTTTTAGATACGTACTTCGTCTGTGAGTATGTTTTTATTATTCTTTCACTCCTACAATAAACCTTGGATAATGCACTAGGTGTGTGCGCCACCTGTTTTCTCTCTATCCAGTGGCTGATTTCCCCGTCTGAGGAGGGCTGCACCCCTGGAGCATTTCCTTTGGTTGTCGCTGTCCTGGTACCCTTGGCTTCCCTTTTGGCTGTGCATATCCTGAGGCGCTGGAGAGTACATACGATATCCTATTCACAACAGCCTTGTACCATGTGACAAGCTGTGACCAATCACAGCTCTCTCAGTATTTCTCAATGGCTGCAAGAATGCAGCCAGAGAGAAGGAGAAATGATTGCTTTTATAGCCTTTATGGGTGAGCACAGAGCATCACTGCAATCCACCCATTTGGCTGCTAAGAGTGCATACCCTAAAATGCTAATTGCCTGGCTGTCATTCTAATCCTCTTCTTTCAATACCTTGATTTAATGACCCAGAACAAGTTTGCTGTCAAGGACTTCTGACTTTCCTTATCCATATATCAGGCACCTAAGCTTCAACCTTTCATATGTCATCTGGCAGCACAGTGGCCAAATGGTTAGCATTTCCGCCTGGCAGTACTAGGGTCATTGGTGTAAATCCCAACCACAGTACCACCTGCCTGGAGTTTGCATGTTCTCCCTGTTCCTGCGTGGGTTTACTCCGGTTTTTTCCCACCCTCCAAAAACATGCTGGTAGGTGCATTGGATCCTGTCTAAATTGGCCCGTGTATGTAGGAATGTGAGTTAGGGACTTTAGATTGTACGCCCCTTGAGGGTTAGGGACTGATGTGAATGTACAATACATACAGTATCTCCCAGAAGTGAGTCCACCCCTCACATTTGTGTCAATATTTTATTATATCTTTTCATGTGACAACACTGAAGAAATGACACTTTGCTACAATGTGACGTAGTCAGTGTACGGCTTGTATAACATGTAAATTTGCTGCCACCTCAAAATAACTCAACACACAACCATTCATGTCTAAACCGCTGGCAACAAAAGTGAGTCCACCCCTAAGTGACAAGGTCCAAATTGGGCTCAATTAGCCATCTTCCCTCCCCGTTGTCATGTGACTCTTTAGTGTTATAAGGTCTCAGGTGTGAATGGGGAGCGGGTGTGTTACATTTGGTGTTATCGCTCTCACTCTCTCTTACTGGTCACTGGAAGTTCAGCATGGCACCTCATGGCAAAGAACTCTCTGACGATCTGAAAAAAAGAATTGTTGCTCTACATAAAGATGACCTAGGCTATAAGAAGATTGCCAAGACCTTGAAACTGAGCTGCAGCACGGTGGCCAAGACCATACAGCGGTTTAACAGGACAGGTTCCTCTCAGAACAGGCCTTGCCATGGTCCACCAAAGAAGTTGAGTGCACGTGCTCAGCGTCATATCCAGATGTTGTCTTTGGGAAGTTGACGTATGAGTGCTCTCAGCA
Source organism: Staurois parvus (assembly GCF_062004578.1). Taxonomy (NCBI): domain Eukaryota; kingdom Metazoa; phylum Chordata; class Amphibia; order Anura; family Ranidae; genus Staurois; species Staurois parvus. The sequence goes on along the minus strand of NW_028318818.1, from coordinate 151,947 downwards.
TTTCTGCAGAAGTTGAAGGGGTGGAGGGTCAGCCTGTCAGTGCTCAGACCATACGCCGCACACTGCATCAAATTGGTCTGCATGGCTGTCGTCCCAAAAGGAAGCCTCTTCTAAAGATGATGCACAAGAGAGCCTCCAAACAGTTTGCTGAAGACAAGCAGACTAAGGACATGGATTACTGGAACCATGTCCTGTGGTCTGATGACACCAAGATCAACTGATTTGGTTCAGATGGTGTCAAGCCTGTGTGGTGGCAACCAGGTGAGGAGTACAAAGACAAGTGTGTCTTGCCTACTGTCAAGCATGGTGGTGGGAGTGTCATGGTCTGTTGCTGCATGAGTGCTACCGGCACTGGGGAGCTACAGTTCATGGAGGGAACCATGAATGCCAACATGTACTGTGACATACTGAAGCAGAGCTTGATCCCCTCCCTTTGGAGACTGTGCCGCAGGGCAGTATTCCAACATGATAATGACCCCAAACACACCTCCAAGACAACCACTGCCTTGCTGAAGAAGCTGAGGGTAAAGGTGATGGACTGGCCAAGCATGTCTCCAGACCTAAACTCTATTGAGCATCTGTGGGGCATCCTCAAACAGAAGTTGGAGGAGTGCAAGGTCTCTAACATCCACCAGCTCAGGGATGTCGTCATGGAGGAGTGGAAGATGACTCCAGTGGCAACCTGTGAAGCTCGGGAGAACTCCATGCCAAGAGGGTTAAGGCAGTGCTGGAGAGTAATGGTGGCCACATAAAATATTGACACTTTGGGCCCAATTTGGACCTTGTCACTTAGGGGTGGACTCACTTTTGTTGCCAGCGGTTTAGACATGAATGGCGGTGTGTGGAGTTATTTTGAGGGGACAGCAAATTTACATGTTATACAAGCTGTACACTGACTACGTCACATTGTAGCAAAGTGTCATTTCTTCAGTGTTGTCACATGAAAAGATAGAATCAAATATTTACAAAAATGTGAGGGGTGGACATGTAATAGAGTTGCTATTACAAAAATATCAGTCAAAGGTTGAGTAAATTGAAAATAAAATGGCCTAGTAGGTTTCTAGATCTGTATTTTAGGCTGGTTCTCTATAATTAGTAGTAAGGGAAGAGGTAGGGGAAAAAATCAGCTTCCCTCTGTAGTAGGAATTTTTGACTAGCATAGTGTTCTTTTTTTAAATCTTTGTGATCATTTTTCTCTACAGTCAGTTCTCTGATAGAGTTGTGGTATCATTCCGCTCCACCGTTTTTACTTGTTACAAAAGAGGTTTCCCTCCCTACAGGTACTCCCAAGGACTGGAGTCACTCCTTTCCTCCATGATGGTGGTGAATCACTTAGACAGGCCGCATATCTCCACAATCCTCAGCCAGTTGGAGTCACTGTACCCCACGGTAGACGGGCAAGCCACCACCAGGATATGACATCACAGGAAGTAACCTCACTCAAGTGCTGCTTAACTTTTAGACCGTTGTCACACAAGGGACTGATCCCATTGGATCAGACACTGTGACAAAAGGACTGTGGTTGATATTGAACTTCTCAATGCTTTTTAACAATGACCATTTTATCTCCGATATCTTTTAAGACTGTTTTATGACGCCGCTACGTGAGACCCTGGAAACACATTCCAATTCATAAGATGGCGATGGAAGATGCCTTCACTTAGTTTTGTAGAAATATGTTACAAGGAACTGAACAAGTATGAACTCCTCCTCCCTCCATCTTACCTCCCAGAGGTCCCTTCTCAGGCCAGTGTCCCGTCTGGCCTCTGGAGCATGGTCCTGATGTGCTGTGTATGTTACTGTATGTTCTGTCCCCTCTGTGTCTCCTGTAATAGGAAGCTGTGATTAAACCTGATGCTTGGATTGTATTCTGCTCTCCTTTGTGAAACTCTGTGGACTGAGGCACCTTTCACATGGGCATTGTTGGGTGCAGCAAAGCCAGATTGTTGAGGTGCATTTTTATTGCTCCTCTGCCGCTTGTCAAAACCTGTTAATTGCTGCGGGATGGTCTGATACACATTGTCATGGCTGCGGGATGGTCTGATACACATTGTCATGGCTGCGGGATGGTCTGATACACATTGTCATGGCTGCGGGATGGTCTGATACACATTGTCATGGCTGCGGGATGGTCTGATACACATTGTCATGGCTGCGGGATGGTCTGATACACATTGTCATGGCTGCGGGATGGTCTGATACACATTGTCATGGCTGCGGGATGGTCTGATACACATTGTCATGGCTGCGGGATGGTCTGATACACATTGTCATGGCTGCGGGATGGTCTGATACACATTGTCATGGCTGCGGGATGGTCTGATACACATTGTCATGGCTGCGGGATGGTCTGATACACATTGTCATGGCTGCGGGATGGTCTGATACACATTGTCATGGCTGCGGGATGGTCTGATACACATTGTCATGGCTGCGGGATGGTCTGATACACATTGTCATGGCTGCGGGATGGTCTGATACACATTGTCATGGCTGCGGGATGGTCTGATACACATTGTCATGGCTGCGGGATGGTCTGATACACATTGTCATGGCTGCGGGATGGTCTGATACACATTGTCATGGCTGCGGGATGGTCTGATACACATTGTCATGGCTGCGGGATGGTCTGATACACATTGTCATGGCTGCGGGATGGCCTGATACACATTGTCATGGCTGCGGGATGGTCTGATACACATTGTCATGGCCGCAAGTATGTGCGTTGCTGCATAAAAAAAAAGAAAAATAGGGCAGGTTGTGTTTGGCAAGCGTTACCATCTGCCATTGCACCCTATTAAAAGGGCCATGCTACATCCACATATAATAGACACAGTTGTGGTGCAGTGAAGAGGGATTTTAGTGTGAAATCCCTCTTCATGCAGGAGGCAACGTATCCACATAGCTTGCTAGCTGGGGGCCAACTGCTGCTGACAAAGTGAGCCACTGCAGATTGTGAGCTGGCAGCATTAAAGTTGGGAAAAAGCAACAAGTGCAGTCAAAGTGGTTGTAAACCTCAGACATGAAATATGAACAAAACACATCCCTCCATAGTGTGTGCTTGCCTCAATTAAAAGCACTGTCTACTGCCTCCTTCCTCCTGCTATCGGTACGAGTCACTTCTGACAAGCTTTCCTGACACCAAGAGAAAAATGGTGACGGGAGGGACCTCCAGCTGATTATTATTATTATAATAATACAGTATTTATAAAGCGCCAATAGTTCGCTCAGCGCTGTACATTACAATGGGGGACAGATCATGTGACAGAACAATACCAATACAATGCAAAACATGAGGGGATTGAGGGCCCTGCTCTTTCGAGCTTACAATCTAGGAGGGAGGGGATGGTGGCACAGGAGGAGATAGCTGTGGGGGATGGAGTGGTAGGAAGAGTGGAGGTCGGCAGGTTAGGAGGGGGTGGGGTAGGCTTCCCTGAAGAGATGGGTTTTCAGGGTGCGCCTAAAGGAGAGGAAAGTAGGTGATAATCTGATGGGTTGGGGCAGGGAGTCCCAGAGGATGGGTGACACCCTGGAGAAGTCCTGGAGTCGGGCATGGGAGGAGGAGACCAGGGAACTAGAGAGAAGGAGGTCTTGTGAGGAGCGGAGTGTGCGTGTTGGGTGCTACTTGGATATTAGGTCAGTGATGTAGTTCGGGGCAGTATGGTGGACGGCTTTGTACGTCAGTGTTAGGATTTTGAATTTGATCCGTTGCGCAATCGGAAGCCAGTGGAGGGATTGGCAGAGGGGGGTGGCGGAGATGGAGCGGTTGGAAAGGTGAATGAGTCTGACTGCCGTATTCAGGATCGACTGAAGCGGGGATAGCCAGCGGCGAGGCAGGCCAGTGAGGAGGGAGTTGCAGTAGTCGAGTCGTGATATGATGAGGGAGTGGATGAGCTGTTTAGTGGTTTCTGGGGTTAGGAACGTGCGGATTTTGGCGATGTTGTGGAGGTGGAGTCTGCATGAGCTTGTTAAAGATTGGACTTGGGGCTGGAAGGATAGGTTAGAGTCCAGAATGACACCAAGTACTCTGGCCTGCGGGGCGGGTTTGATGGTGGCGTTGTTGGATGTGATGGAGAAGTCAATGGGGGGTGGTGTCCGGGCTGGGGGGAAGAGAAGACAAGATTGACAGCCTCAGCACTGTTCCTGTGAGCTGTGTGTAGGAGGATATGTCTCTTCCCTCCAATCGGCTCTCAAAGGTCTCATTGCTGAGCTATACAGTGTGTAATTTCAGCTGCCCCCCCCCCCCTTTTCCTGAATGCTCAAACAAGCTTTATAAATTCTGGATATGAACAGATGGAGAGAAGAGAAGACTGCAGATAAACAGGTCAGAGGCGTCCCTAGGGTTGGTGTCATAACACTTGGTGATACCCCCTCCAACGATCCCCGCAGAATGGATCGGATCTACGGATTGAGCATTTGGATCCATTATGCTCAATCCGAAGATCCGATCCATTCTGCTGAGATCGTCGGCTTTCTTTACAACTTACCTTTTCGTGGAGCGGGCCCGGTGTCACCCCGTATAGGTTTCATGCCAACGATCCCCGCAGGATGGATCGGATCTGTGGATTGAGCATAATGGATCGGAGTCTGATCCATTATCCTCCCCACAGATCCGATCCATCCTGCGGGGATCGTTGGCATGAAACCTATACGGGGTGACACCGGGCCCGCTCCACGAAAAGGTAAGTTGTAAAGCAAGCTGATGATCCCTGGAGGATGAATCAGATCTGTGGATTGTGGAGCATATTGGATCGGACTCCGATCCATTATGCTCAAACCTCACATCCGATCCATCCTGCGGGGATAGTCGGCTTGCTTTACAACTTACCTTTTTGTGGAGCAGGTCCAGTGTCACTCGGTGGTGCGCTCACCCCCTGCACCTGCCTAGGGATGCCACTGAAACAGGTACAATGTATGTTGGAGGATTTGCTTCATCTCTATGGGCAGCACAGTGGCTAAATGGTTAGCACTTCCGACTGGCAGTACTCGGGTCGTTGGTTCGAATCCCAGCCATGGCACCTCCTGCCTGGAGTTTGCATGTTCTCCCTGTGCCTGCGTGGGTTTCCTCTGGGTACTTTGGTTTCCTCTTACCCTCCAAAGACATGCTGGTAGGTTCATCGGCTCCTGTTTAAATTGTCCCTAGTATGTGTATGTATGAATGTGAGTTAGGGATCTTAGATTGTACACCCCTTGAGGGTTAGGGACTGATGTGAATGTACAATATATATGTAAATTGATGGCGCTGTATAAGTACCTGTAATAAATAAATAAATAAATCTCTGTGTATCACCAGAGGCCAATCACTTCACTGGGCAGGGGCGGACTGACCCAGGCAATAGGGGATCATGGGTCCCCTGTGTCCTTGCCCACACTCAAAGCACACCCAAAAAAGCCTATAAAAGGCACCAGGGGCATTTCATGGGGCCCCCTACTGACCCAGGGCCCTCGGGCAGTGCCCGAGTGCTCGAATGGTCAGTCCGCCCCTGACTAGGTATATACAGTGGGGATCGAAAGTTTGGGCACCCCAGCTAAAAATTTGTATTAATGTGCATAAAGAAGCCAAGGAAAGATGAAAAAATCTCCAAAAGGCATCAAATTACAGATTAGACATTCTTATAATATGTCAACAAAAGTTAGATTTTATTTCCATCATTTACACTTTCAAAATAACAGAAAACAAAAAAATGGCGTCTGCAAAAGTTTGGGCACCCTGCAGAGTTAATATCTTGTACTGCCCCCTTTGGCAGTATCACAGCTTGTAAACGCTTTTTGTAGCCAGCCAAGAGTCTTTCAATTCTTGTTTGAGGTATCTTTGCCCATTCTTCCTTACAAAAGTCTTCCAGTTCTTTGAGATTTCTGGGCTGTCTGTCACGCACTGCTCTTTTAAGGTCTATCCATAGATTTTCAATTATGTTGAGGTCAGGAGATTGTGAAGGCCATGGCAAAACCTTCAGTTTACGCCTCTTGATGTAATCCCCCGTGGATTTCGAGGTGTGTTTAGGATCATTATCCATTTGTAGAAGCCATCCTCTCTTTAACTTCAGCTTTTTCACATATGGCATCAAGTTACCATCCAAAATTTGCTGAAATTTTATTGAATCCATTTTTCCTTCTACTCGTGAGATGTTCCCTGTGCCACTGGCTACAACACAACCCCAAAGCATGATTGATCCAACCCCATGCTTAACAGTTGGACAGAGGTTCTTTTCATTAAATTCTGTGCCCCTTCTCCAAACGTACCTTTGCTCATTCCGGCCAAAAAGTTAAATTTTAACCTCATCGGTCCACAGAACTTGTTTCCAAAATGCATCAGGCTTGTCTATATGTTCATTTGCAAAGTTCAAACGATGATTTTTGTGATGAGGATGTAGAAGAGGTTTTCTTCTGATGACTCTTCCATGAAGACCATATTTGTACAAGTATCTCTTTATAGTGGAATAGAGTACCACAATTCCAGTGTCTGCCAGATCTTTCTGGAGGGATCGTGCAGTCAAACGTGGGTTTTGAATTGTTTTTCTCACAATCCTGCGAGCTGTTCTGTCTGATATTTTTCTTGGTCTTCCAGATCTTGCTTTAACTTCCACTGTTCCTGATGACTGCCATTTCTTAATTACATTCCGAACAGAGGATATTGACATCTGAAAACGCTTTGCTATCTTCTTATAGCCTTCTCCAGCTTTGTGAGCGTCAACTATTTTCAGTTTCAGTTTTCTAGACAACTGCTTAGAAGAACCCATGGTGCTGATTGTTGGGGCAAGGTCAGATGAGTCTGGGCATTTAAAACCTTTGAGATTGACATAACCTGGTCTTCCCAGACGATGATTGAGAACAATCCATGACACTGGCAGGTCTCAGCTTGGCAAAGGGGGCAGTGCATGCTATAAATTCTGCAGGGTGCCCAAACTTTTGCAGACGCCATTTTTCTGTTTTCTGTTATCTTGAAAGTGTAAATGATGGAAATAAAATCTAACTTTTGTTGACATATTATAAGAATGTCTAATCTGTAATTTGAAGCCTTTTGGAGATTTTTCCATCTTTCCTTGGCTTCTTTATGCACATTAATACAAATTTTTAGCTGGGCTGCCCAAACTTTCGATCCCCACTGTATATAAAGGTTTACAACCACTTTAATGAATTGAACTACACTGTACTTGCTCCTGTTGGATGCATACTGCTCAGGTGTAGGTATACTATTGTTTTTATAATAAACAAATGCCAGTTTCTATTTGGGAGACTGCTCTCTTATCACCTTTGTATCTTGTACCAGTTCTGACTTTGGGCGGACTGACAACTCATGGGGATCATGGGGCTCCTGTGTCCTTGCCCAAACTCAAAAAAACCTATGCAAAAGGTACCAGGGGCATCTCATGGGGCCCCCTACTGACCCCGGGCCCTCGGGCAGTGCCCGAGTTTCCAGATGGTCAGTCCGTCCCTGGTTCTGACCATCCCGGGTCCAGCACAAGGACCGCAGGATGTAACCCATTCCTTTTTTTGGACTCTGTATACTGATGAATGCTAACGTTGCAGCATTGTTCTGATACTGACTGCTACTATGGCAGGTGCACCTTGGGAAGGTATTGTCGTGGAACATGTCTCTATTATTTATGACGAGATCTTCATACAGATCAAAGAGCCAACCACAGGCCTGGTGAGCTCTGTTTCCTGTGGGTCCCCTGTGCATGTACAGTTCAGGGCCTGCATTGAGTCAGAGTTTTGTGTGACGAGGGACACACGCAGCTTACTGGGAAGCCTTGCTGTGCTTTATGACCGCTGCCGGAGGATTTACTGCAGCTTATTTTATTACTAAACCGGCTTGGGTAATTATTATCATCGTATAATGACAGCGGTGCCACCCAGAGACAAACAACCATTACCCTCAGAAGTTTAGTTATGCCAACAGTTAGATTTCAGCTAATTACCTCCAATCTGCAGGCTAAGCCGCTCACCTAAAAATAACTTTCACGTTGTAAACGTCAAACTTGAAAGCAAACCATTTACAGGAGAAAATAAATCAGCAGTTTGAGCTTCCCAAACACTTATTATTTCTGGGGGAAGAAAGAGTTGTAAAATTGACATTATGGTACCGGCAGAGGTACATTGTATGGAGTAATTCTCATTAAAGCTGAACTCCAGGTTGATTAAAAAAAAAAAAAAAAGAAAAAGATACAAATTAAAGCGATTCTAAAGGCTTACATTTTTATTTATTTTTTTAAAATAACAAACCTGTCTATACTTACCTACCGTATGCAGTGGTTTTGCACAGAGCAGCTTGGATCTCCCTCTTCTCGGTTCCCCCACCGGCGCTCTTGGCCCCTCCCTCCTGTCGGGTGCCCCACAGAAAGCAGCTTGCTATGGGGACACCCACTGCTCATTGTGTCCATTCACACAGAGCCGTGGCTTGGCCCCGCTCTCTCCCCTCTCTCTTCTCATTGGCTGTGATTGACAGCAGCGGGATCCAATGGAACAGGAAGAAGGGTCATCCGCACACTTGATTGATGAATATAGTGTGTATTTATTGATCCATAGGACACACAAAACACCAGGACATGAATACAGGACCTTCTAACGCGTCTCCCAAGATCTCGTGCTTAATCATAACAAAGAAAACAACATGCCGTCTTATATAGGTATTTGTTAATAAAGAACACCTGTCCTAATCAGCACTCCTGAATCCTGAGGATACACCTACTGATACATTGTAACAAAACATAGAAAACCATTGTATCACAAGCAGTGATCTCAGATCTCCTTTCTTCTTGTTCTCTAAGATCACTGTTTGTGATACAATGGTTTTCTATGTTTTGTTACAATGTATCAGTAGGCGTATCCTCAGGATTCAGGAGTGCTGATTAGGACAAGGGGCGAAGGGGGACAAGAGGAGAGCATGCGTAGCATGTTTTCCTCCCTCATCAGCGGCTATTGATTGCAGAATTTTGTAGCAAGGTGAGCTTTGTGCTACTGATCCTAACTACTCCACTGATCCCCGCCAGCTCTCCTCTTCTGTCCATCCCAACCACCTGACATCACCTGGGATGGATAAGAGAGGAGAGCTGGCGGGGATCAGTGTGCCAAAACCGACATGTACCAGCAATTGCCCTGAGCAGCTCTGCATGAGGAAGAAATTGAACCGTACTACAGACACCCTATGCCCTGACCTGGTGATCCTCCTGCTGTGCTCTGCCCTTTTTGACACCCTTCCCTGGTGATGCCTCTGTGCCCTGACTTGTTGAATCTCCTGTGCCCTGACCTGGTGACTCCCCTGTGCCCCGACTTGGTGACTCCCCTGTCCCCTGACCAGGTGACTCCCCTGTGCCCTGACTTGGTGACTCCCCTGTGCCCTGACCAGGTGACTCCCCTGTGCCCTGACCAGGTGACTCTCCTGTGCCCTGACCAGGTGACTCTCCTGTGCCCTGACCAGGTGACTCCCCTGTGCCCTGACTTTGTGACTCTCCTGTGCCCTGACTTGGCGACTCCCCTGTGCCCTGACCAGATGACTCCCCTGTGCCCTGACCTGGTGATTCTCCTGTGCCCTGACCTGGTGACTCACCCTGTGCCCTGACCTGGTGACTCACCCTGTGCCCTGACCTGGTGACTCACCCTGTGTTCTGATCTGGTGACCCCCATCCTGTGTTCTGATCTGGTGACCCCCATCCTGTGTTCTGATCTGGTGACCCCTCTATGTTCTGACCAGGTGACTCTCCTGTGCCCTGACTTGGTAACTCCCCTGTGCCCTGACTTGGTAACTCCCCTGTGCCCTGACCAGGTGACTCCCCTGTGCCCTGACCAGGTGACTCCCCTGTGCCCTGACCAGGTGACTCCCTTGTGCCCTGACCAGGTGACTCCCCTGTGCCCTGACTTGGTGACTCCCCTGTGCCCTGACTTGGTGACTCCCCTGTGCCCTGACCAGGTGACTCCCCTGTGCCCTGACTTGGTGACTCCCCTGTGCCCTGACTTGGTGACTCCCCTGTGCCCTGACCAGATGACTCCTCTGTGCCCTGACCTGGTGATTCTCCTGTGCCCTGACCTGGTGACCCCCACCCTGTGTTCTGATCTGGCGACCCCTCTATGTTCTGCACTAGTGACCCCCCTATGTTCTGACCAGGTGGCCCCCCTGTGCCCTGACTTGGTGATTCTCCTGTGCCCTGACCTGGTACTTCACCCTGTGTTCTGATCTGGTGACCCTTCTGTGTTCTGCACTAGTGATCCCCCTATGTTCTGACCAGGTGACCCCCCTGTGCCCTGACTTGGTGATTCTCCTATGTCCTGACCCGGTGGCTCCCCTGTGCCCTGACCTTGTACATCACCCAGTGTTCTGATCTGGTGACCCCCCCCCCCCGTGTTCTGATCCGGTGACCCCTCTATGTTCTGCCCAAGTGACCCCCCTATGTCCTGGCCAGGTGACCCACCTGTGCTCTGCCCTGGTGATCCCCCCCCCTGTGCCCTGACTTGGTAACACCCCTGTGTCCTGATCTGGTGACCCCTCTGAGTTCTGCCCTGTGACCCCCCCCCTGTGCCCTGCCCTGGTGACCCCACTATGCCCTGACATAGTGACACCCGTGTCCTGATCTGGTGTCCCCTCTGAGTTCTGCCCTGGTGACACCCCTGTGCCCTGACCTGCTGACACCCCTGTTCAGTTTCAGTTACAATTCATGTGTGCATATCCCAATTCCGACCCAAAATTGAGCATCTGTGCAGAAAAAAAGCCAGCCCAAACATCACAGTAAGGAAGTAATTTTGAATATTTATTCTATTATTTAATGGTACTTAGAAAAATAATCATTGTTATATCAACAGCTCGCTGATCACACCGATGTTCCATGAGCTGTACATCTGAAAATTATTTTAAGGGTTCCCTGAGATCTCAGACTTTTTGCCAGGGGTTCCTCGAAGGTAAAAAGGTTGAGAAACACTGACTGTAGTGTTTCCATTTTTTTGTCTAACCCCTGTAGTAAGCACAGCAACCGAGAGATGAGTTCATCAGCCTGCTCCTTTATGGCCACTCACAGGGGAAAGTGGGGGGAGATCTGCAAGTGAAAGTGAAACTGCTGCAAAGATTCAGGTACCCTCCCGTCAGACAGAACTGTGGTGTGTGGTAGAGCTGTGCAAATCTCAAACCTGGTTAGATAAAAATACCAATCCATTGGCAGATATGAAGCTCCCATATCTATTTCATCTGTGTATTTACTTGTTGACCTGGAGTTCAGCTTCTGATCCCATTCACACCATCAATTTGCAGTGCCACAATGTGCATCAGTGCACATTAAAGCGGAGTTCCACTCACCTGTCAAAAAATAAAAGTCAGCAGCTACAAAAACTGTAGCTGCTGACTTTTAAAACACAGCCACTTACCTGTCCCTCGGTCTCGTGGTGTGTCCCCCTGCAGTCCATTTCACAGATCTGATGTGTCCCTTGTGCTGCTGGTGGCTCCTGGATTCCTTGCAATCCTCTGATGGTCCTTGCCGTCATGTCCCGATGCCAGGGGCGGACTGACTCGAGGGCCGTTCCGTATTCCAGGCACCAGCATTTTCACTGTGGGCACCCGGCTGTGACAGCTTGCGGCTTCACAGCCGGGTACCCACTGCGCATGCGCTTCCTGATTGGTCCTGTAGTCTTCTGGGACCTGTCACGTGTCCCAAAAGACTACAGGGAGGGAGGGAGGACACCTTCCGCTTCCGGTCGCCTAGGCAATCGGACCGGACGTGGGAGCGGGGACCTGTCAAATTTGGGTACCCACTCCCCCCCGCCCCCAAAGGTGCCAATCCTTAAAGCGGAACTTCCCCTTTTGGGTGGACCCCCGCTTTAAGTGCATTGGTGTGATGTGGTGCCATTCATTCTAAATGGTAACCCCAATGCACTTGCCAACGGACTTACATTGTGTTGTAGAACAGTGCTGCAAAATAGTGCATGTACCAGAATGAATGGATCCGCATCCCACCACTTAACATGCATATTCCCAAAAAGAGATGGTGTGAATAGGCCCTTAAAGGGTTAGTTCGCCTTTTCCATAGAAAAGTGAAAAGGTGAGCACCCACCTACACCCTTCCCACCCAACCCCTGGTCCCGACTGTACCTCTGTGGGTGATCAGCTATCAGTGCCCTAGTAGCTGGGGAAGTGGTCGGGAATTTGAAATCCCCGTACTTTTCCATCTTCTTTTTGGAGGGCTTCTGGGACAGATCAGAGAGATGGACTATGCCGGCAATAACCAATCAGAATCACTCTGATCTGACTCAGAAGCAATGGAGGGAGAAAAGTGGGGATTTCTGCACTGGTTGTGTGGACACTGACAGCTCATGCCCCATCAAGGTAAGTACAAGCTGGTACTGGAGTGGGGTGGGGAGGGGGGTGTATGGTGTTCGTTTGCCATTTTTATTTTTTCTGAAAATGTGAACTTGCACTTTAAGGATTGACTCCAAGCAAATGGGAAAATTCAGTGCAGTCCATATATAGGACAGCACAGTGGCTAAATGGTTAGCACTTCCACCTGGCAGTACTAGGGTCATTGGTTCGAATCCCAGCCACGGCACCACCTGCCTAGAGTTCTCCCTGTGCCTGTGTGGGTTTCCTCCGGGTACTCCGGTTTCCTCCCACACTATAAAGACATGCTGGTAGGTTAATTGGCTCCTGTCTAAATTATCCCTAGTATGTGTATGTATGAATGTGAGTTAGGGACCTTAGATTGTACACCCCTTGAGGGTTAGGGACTGATGTGAATGTACAATATATATGTAAATTGAAAGCGACATATAAATACCTACAGTAGTAATAATATTGGATAAAAAGGGGTTTTCAAGCATAGACAGCTGAAATCCATTTTTTATATTGGCTTTCATTTAGCTCCCTGCACAGCAGAGCAGATTCAGACAGAGAGAGGAATGGCCAGCAGGATCATCTAGCACCCAGGGCAAGGATACAGTACTGCACCCCTCCCCCACTGTTACTTCATGCCATAGAATAGGTTTATGGTCCTGTCCATTCTTTGTCCTGGTCCACCCCCTGCCCAGGACAGCTGTCCCTCCTGCCCCCCCCCCCCCCCACCTTGTTTGTCCCTTTGATCACCCCAGATGTTAACCCCCTCCTGCCAAGTGCCATTAGTAGTGTCAGTGCATTTTATTACCACTGATCACTGTATTAGTGTCACTGGGGATGTCAGTGACAGTCAGTCGTCCCCCCCCCCCCCCCCAGTGTCAGAATGCCTGCCGCAGTCCCGCTATAAGTCGCTGATCACCGCTATTACTAGTATTAAAAAAAAAAAATTCCAGTATATATACCGCCATTTGTAGACGTTATAACTTTCACGTAAACCAATTAATTTACACGTATTGGGATTTTTTCTTTTTTTAGCAAAGACATGTTGCAAAATACATTTTGGCCTAAATTTGGCTTTTTTTTTATTTTTTACTGAACATATTTAATAGCAAAAAGTCAAAAATATCATTTTCTTTCGCAAAATTGTCGACTTTTTTTTTATAGCGCGCAAAATAAAAAACGCACAGGCGATCAAATGCCACCGAAGAAAGCTCTATTCGTGGGAAAAAAAAGGACATACATTTCATTTGGGTGCAGCGCTGCATGACCACGCAATTGTCAGTTAAAGTAACATATCGCCGTATCACAAAAAATGGCCTGGTCAGGAAGGGGGGAGAAATCCTTTGGAGGGCAAGTGGTTAAAGCGAGGTGTCTTTATTGATGTGTAAAGGTGACTAGGATTTGTGTCCTGTATTCAGGAGGCAGCTACTGGAAAATATGAGACAGTCCCCAATCCTGTCCTTCACTGTCCCGCTGTTCCTAATGTGACCAGCGGTGTCACTGTTACACCCCCACTGTATGACTGCTAGAAGCAAAAATAGTTTTTCCAACAGCTTGAGTCTACATTTAGCTGCGCTCCCCCTCCTGTGTGCGTAAATTTCATTTCCCAGAGCGAGAAAGGAGCAGCTGTTCTGCGGCTAAGTATAAACATTGCAATGTAATTCACTGCTCAGACTGGGGGGGGGGGGGAGAATCTGAAGGATAGCTTTTCAATTAACCGATACTAGTTAACCTGTTCATGGATGTGTGGCTGATGTAGAATGTTATTGCCTAATCAAGGTGAAATGCTAGCTTGGGTAAAGCCTAAGTTTTGAGAACTAAAAAAAAAAAAAAAAAAAAATCAGCACCAGGGACATAACTTACTATTAATCTGATGTGCCCCTTGTGCTGCTGGTGGCTCCTGGATTTCTTGCAATCCTCTGATTATTATTATGCAGTATTTATATAGCGCCAAAGGGTTTGTTCAGCGCTTTACAATAGCAAGGGGGACAGAACATGAGACAATACAGTAACAATACAATACATGAGGGGATCGAGGGCCCTGCTCTTTTGAGCTTACAATCTAGGAGGGAGGGGAAAGTGGTACAGGAGGAAATGGCTGTGGGGGATGGAGTGGTGGGAGGAGTGGAGGAGATCAGTTGTTAGGTGAGGGTGGGGTAGGCTTCTCTGAAGAGATGGGTTTTCAGGGAGCGCCTGAAGGTGAGGAGGGTAGGTGACAGTCTGATGGATTGGGGTAGGGAGTTCCAGAGGATGGGGGAGGTCCTGGAGAAGTCCTGCAGTTGGGCGTGGGAGGAGACCAGGGAGCTAGAGAGTAGGAGGTCTTGTGAGGAGCGGAGGGCACGGGTAGGGTGGTATTTAGGTATCAGGTCAGTTAGGTAGTTAGGGGCAGTGTTGTGAATGGCTTTGTAGGTCAGAGTTAGTAATTTGAATTTGATGCGTTGGGCAATCGGGAGCCAGTGAAGGGATTGGCAGAGGGGGGAGGCGGATGTGGAGCGGTTGGTGAGGTGGATGAGTCTGGCCGCTGAGTTTAGGATAGACTGGAGTGGGGATAGCGCTCGTTTGGGTAGGCCGGTGAGAAGGGAGTGCCAGTAGTCCAGGCGTGAGATGATGATGGAGTGTACGAGTTGTTTGGTGGTGTCTGGGGTGAGGAAAGTACGTATCTTGGAGATGGCCCTTGCCGTCATGTCCCGGTGCCAGGGGCAAACTGACCATTTGGGAACTCGGGCACTGCCTCATGAGATGCCCCTGGTACCTTTTTCATAGGCTTTTTTGGGTGTGGGTGAGGACACAGGGGCCCCATGATCCCCTATTGCCCGGGGGCCCCATGAGTTGTCAGTCCACCCCTGCCCGGTGCGGTGGGATTGATAGAACTGAGGCTGTCATCAAGGGTGCCCGACTATGCCTGCTGTTTTTGCCCAGCTCCTCCATTCACAGAAGCTGTACTACAGCTTCCATGAATAAAACAGGATCTCTGAATGGAGGGAGCAGACCTTTCAATCATCCACCCAGCGGTGTATTTAGGTTTTGTGCTGCCCTAGGCAACACAAAAATTGGTGCCCTCCCCCTTGCAGAAAGAGCCTGACATTGACAAAGAACACCCCTGCCTTCCGCTACCACTGCCCCCCATACACCAGCCACCATCCCCCATTGTGAGAGAGAGACACTAACCTTCACAGCTCTGGACATCCCCAGGAACAAGAGTCGGGCTCTGCATACACCGTCATGAAACCCCCAGCATCTCTCAGAACCCACCAGGTCCCCATGCCGCATGTGTCCCTTCTTTCATCCCTTCTTCCAGGGGGCTGCCCCCCTGCAAAATGCCGCCCTAGGCAAATGCCTTGTTTGCCTTGTGGTAAATACACCCCTGCATCCACCCATCCTCCATTTATAGTTTGTGTTTTATTCACAGAAGCAGTACTTGTGGCGGGGTGGAAAGGGTGGGCATAGTTGGGCGCTCTTGATGAGTGTCTGTCACAACTCCCCCAATTCTTTTAACCCCCAACACACCAGGACATTACAGCAGTGGGTGTCGGAGATGTTGAAGGGTAAAGATTGCAAGGAATCCAGTAGCACAAGGGACTTGTTGGATTAATAGTAAGTAATGTCCTTTATTTGTGCTAATTTTATTATTTGGCCTATTGTTAGACTTTAAAACTTGAAATAACACGTAATAGTCACAGAAGCCTATAGGCTCAGCTTTCCCCCATGTCCATAAAGCTCCATTTCCAAAACAAGCAGGCAACAAGTGAAGTCAGACGAAACCTCTAGATCTGCACAGTAGTATGTCATTGATTCACAGTTTTAAAGCCAATAAATAAGCA
The DNA here is from genome assembly GCF_062004578.1 of Staurois parvus. Lineage (NCBI taxonomy): Eukaryota > Metazoa > Chordata > Amphibia > Anura > Ranidae > Staurois > Staurois parvus. The sequence continues at coordinate 135,819 of NW_028318818.1, read as the reverse complement.
TGTTAGCCTAGGAGAAAACATTTTTCTTTTTAGAAAAAAAAGGACAGTTATGGCATTGTCTTTGCCCAGGCCTCTTAAAGTGGGCTTGGCTCTGCCCATGCAGGTCAAAGTAATAGGGTCACTTAAATCCCCCCCTCCCTACCACTGCAAGCTTTTTCTTAGCATTTTGTTCCTCTGCCTCTCTATTTGGCTGCCTGTGTAAGCTACATGTCACTCAAGTCACAGCTTACACCGGGCTATGGACTTTCTCCTTGTGACAGTGCTGGTGCTTGGCCCAGCGCTATCACATGGAGTGGGCCACATATCTGCAAGTACCTGGTGTTTTAATCGCTCAGAAGGAAAGGTATTTGCTTTCGGGAAGGAGGTGGAAGTCCTTGTTTTTCTCTATAACTTAAGAGCTGTAGTGAATTCAATGTGTTTTCTAGGGCTAGAGAAACCGGTAGATTTACCCGGAAGCCCTCATCACTTCCTCCGAGGAATGTGGTCACCGCGGATGGTCAGGGAAGATAAACTTGCTCTTTAGCAGCCAGTCAGGACAGAGCAATAAAAGAGTAGGAGAGGAAATGCAATGTATAAAAAGCAGCAGCCAAATGTATAAAGCAAGAGGCACAAGGCAGAAAAAGACATGCGTCCTTTGAAAGGCTCAAAACAGCCATCACCTGTAATCATGTACAAATACAAGGTGGTATCAAAAAGCTTTGTGACTAGTTTTGTAACAAGCCAACAGATGGTAGCACAAGGCTGCATGCACAGTCACAAGGTGCACCGACCTTCTTAAGTCAGTGTGCCAAAAGATGTTGTTTTATGTACATCAGGAGCTGTGCAACTGGTGCTATTCTGACCCTGGGTGAATTACCACGTCTGCTATTTCACCAAGGACAGCAAGTTGGGACAAAGAGCGAATGTGAAACTGGGCAAACCTGCCACAGAGACAATTGACATGATTCAGCAAGTTTACAGTGATGCTGCAATGAGTCATTGGGAGCGTGTGTGCCACTCAAAACACCGCGAAGAGTGAAAGAACAACACTGGAAGACGACAAGAGAAAGATCTTCAATGAGCTTAACCCCTGAAAATGTCAAAACCATTCGGCAGCTGTGCATGATGATTGTCGGAGAACAATCCTCAACATTGGGTGTATGGGTTTCACGCAGAATTTCACGTTTGCTCTTTGTTCTAACTTGCTGTCCATGATGAAATAGCAGATGTGGTAACGCACGTGGTCTGAATAACACCAGTGGCACAGCTCCCGATGTACACAGGATGATGTCTTTTGGCACACTGACTTATGAAGGTTGGTGTTCCCTGTGACTGTGCTTGCAGACTTGTGCTGCCATCTGTTGGCGTGTTACAAAACGAGTCTCCAAACTTTTTGATACCAACTGGTATGTGCACTGGTTGTCTTATGGTAGGCACCATTCACAAGGGCATTTAGCAAAAGTGTGTCCAGCCTTAACCACTGGGGATAATCGCTGGCTGTGTGAACAGGCATGAATAGCTGCTTCTATTCACACACAGTTGTCAATCCCAGCCACAGGTATCAGATTCTTGCTCATGGGATTCGCAGCCTGGCTAAAAGTCTGTGCAAATGGTTCCTTAACCAATACACGCCCAGCCAATAGCCAAAAGGCGGCCGGCAAAATGTACTGCATTTCCGGGTTGGACGCCAAATGGTGTCCTTCCGCACATGCGCACTTTTCGCGCTTGCAGAGCCACGCAGCGGCGCGATCTGTCACCGGCCGTGCACCTCGGACATGGCTGATGACAGATCTGAGTATCGGCCCTGTTCCCGGTACCATGTGACCTGCTGTGACCAATCACAGCAGGTCACATAACACTTGTATACAATGGATGGCTTCATTCATGCCATCCATTGTATACTACTGTCTAGCTGTGAATGGTCACAGCTAATCACATGCACATGTCATGTGATTAGCTGTGGCCAAATCACAGCTAAGCACAAAAAAAAAAAAAAAACCCTGAATGAATCGATGTCATTCTGGTAAATGCTTGCTTATAGCAAAGTAATTGTTTGCTATAAGCAAATTGTGTAAAAAAAAAAAAAAAACTGATCACCTCCCCAAAGTAGTACAATGTTACTATGGTAACATTGTACTACTTTGGACATAGTGAAATATGAAAAAAAAATCTTAAAAAAAGAAAAACAAACAATGTAATAAAAAATTAAAAATAAAAATAAAAAAAAAAATTTTCATACTGTCACCAGTCAGTGTCCCTGATCACCGCCATGCCAGTTATATGAAGATGCTGTACTGCACTGGTGACAGTATGTAAAAAAAAAAATAGTGAAAATAATTTTTTGCATTTTTTAATTTTCCAAAAAATTATGACAAAAAAAATACAACTACCCCTTTTAGGCTAAAAGGGGTCCTACCCCTTTTAGGCTAGCCACAAGGAAAGGGGTCTGCCAGGCCTTTTGGCTAGGTGGACCACATGGAAACCTTAGTCCCTGTCAGGAGCTTCATGCCCCGGGGGATCAGGGTAGAGGTCCTACCCCTTTGGGGGGTGGACAAAGCACACCCATAAGTGCACTTTTTTGTGTTGGTTTTGCACAAGCATGTTTTTTGTTCACTTACGGGTTTCGTTTTTTGCACTTCCGCGGACTTCAAAAAAATCTTCTCATCAAGGCTACCACCAAAACCCCTTTAAGTGGACTTTTCTAGCCCATGGTGGAAATCACCATACACCCTCCAGTGCTTGACACTGAAGGCATGATTTACTAAAACTGGAGAGTGCAAAATTTGGTGCAATTCTGTAAAGAAACCAGCTTCCAGGTTTTATTGTCAAAGCTTAATTGGCCAAGCTGAAGTTGGAAGCGGATTGGCTACCATGCTGCACCAGATTTTGAGGGCACCAGTTTTAGTAAATCTCCTGAGCGTCAGTGCAAAGGATGCAAAAAAGAAACTTGACGTTAAACTCCCTTACGTTGCTTTGTTTTAGATTGAGTAAGGTATTACCAATAGTCTGATACTGTGAAGATTCTCCAGCATTATTTATGTTTATGAAAAAAAAAAGTAATAGGCATAGCATACAATTTTAGCTTAAATCTTTATTGTTGCAAAGTGACGGACAGGGGAATTGCACCTTAAAATTTCAACAATAAAAAGACACTTCATTCCTCTCCTTCATCCTCATCTTCATAAGAGTCTATCCCAACCTCTTCATAATCCTTCTCCAGGGCGGCCATGTCTTCCCGAGCCTCAGAGAACTCTCCTTCCTCCATACCCTCACCTACGTACCAGTGCACAAAGGCACGCTTGGCATACATCAGATCAAACTTGTGGTCCAGGCGAGCCCAGGCTTCAGCAATGGCTGTGGTGTTGCTCAACATGCACACGGCACGCTGCACCTTGGCCAGATCTCCACCAGGAACTGCTGTTGGTGGCTGATAGTTGATACCAACCTTAAACCCAGTTGGGCACCAGTCAACAAATTGGATAGTGCGTTTGGTCTTGATGGCAGCGATGGCAGCATTGACATCTTTTGGCACCACATCTCCACGGTAAAGCAGGCAGCAAGCCATGTATTTACCGTGTCTGGGGTCACATTTCACCATCTGGTTGGCTGGCTCAAAGCAAGCATTGGTGATCTCGGACACAGACAGCTGCTCATGGTAAGCTTTCTCTGCAGAGATTACAGGGGCATAGGTGGCCAGGGGGAAGTGAATACGGGGGTAAGGCACCAGATTGGTCTGGAACTCAGTCAAATCCACATTCAGAGCTCCATCAAACCTGAGGGAGGCAGTGATAGAGGACACAATCTGACTGATCAAACGGTTCAGGTTAGTATAGGTTGGGCGCTCAATGTCCAGGTTTCTGCGGCAGATGTCATAAATGGCTTCATTGTCCACCATGAAAGCACAGTCTGAGTGCTCCAGGGTAGTGTGGGTGGTTAGGATGGAGTTGTAGGGCTCAACCACAGCTGTGGAAACCTGTGGAGCTGGGTAGATAGAGAACTCCAACTTGGACTTCTTTCCGTAGTCAACAGACAGACGTTCCATCAAGAGGGAAGTGAAACCAGAGCCAGTGCCACCACCAAAACTGTGGAAGACCAAGAATCCTTGCAAACCCGTGCATTGATCCGCCTGAAATACATACCAAAACAAACCCAATAAGAACATTTTCTTTCCACCAAAAAGTTACCAAACTTTCACGTTGGTTTCACAACTTTTTGTTGTCAGACTGGTGTCAGCAGGAATTCATCGTTCAGTAACAAATCATTATTAAAATAAGTTATGTGAGTGATATTTTGTCAGATTTACCATTTAACAGCAGTTTACTTGTTAAAGTAAAATTGACTTGACTTGGCCTAAAATGTTTCTAAGTTAACAAAAAGCTGAAGTCTAGGCACCTTGTTGTGGTTTAAAAGACCTACATTGGTTTTCTAACCACTTACTAGATATGTGCATGCTGGAAATTTTTATTTAATCTCGGATGCATTCATTCGTTGAAGAATTTCGTTTCATCATATTCGTTATGTTGACCCGATTCCTTTTGGGGATTTGTTTCTCATCTTTGGCATCGTTTTCGTATATTCGTTGGTTCAGGTGAATTTGAAAAATGTTTCGTATTTCCCGGAAGATTGCTATATATTCGATATACTGTATTATTGAATAGGACAAATTTGAATTGGAAGGATTCAACATCTTCGGACGCTAGTCCAACCCACCAAGGGAACTGGCATTGGACAATAGCGACTGGTGTCATGTGCATCCGAATTGACAAATGGAACGAAATTTGGATCCATTCGTGATCCGAATCTTGCATGATCAAACACTTTTGAAAATTTAACTCATTTCCCCATGGGCTCAAACCAGGGGCGGACTGACCATTTGGAAACTCGGGCACTGTCCGAGAGCTTGGGGTCAGTAGGGGGCCCCATGAGATGCCCCTGGTACCCTTTTCATAGGCTTTTTTGAGTTTGGGCAAGGACACAGGGGCCCCATGATCCCCTATTGCCCGGAGGCCCTATGAGTTGTCAGTCCGCCCCTGCTTAGGTCATAATGTACTAGCATGCACTACCTACTAGTACATTATCACAGACTTACCTGCAGACGGAGCCCTCCAGTTCCGTGCTAAAACAGCTCTCCCTGGTCTCCAGTGGCTTTCATCTTTTGCCTGGTGTTCCTTCCTGGTTGCTGATCCTCAGTCACTTCAATGGTCGGGCTGCGGGTGAGGTTGCTCCCATACATGCGCACAGGAGTTACATGGCTCAAACTACTATCGCATAATGTGACCTCATTCGAATGAAACAAATGCTTTTTTAAAATGTTGTTAAATTTTTTTTTCAGGTTCGTTGACATTTGTTACTATGTCCATTCGGAGATTCCTATACGAATCTTCAAAAATGCAATTTTCATTTGAAAAACGAATCGTACCAAAAGGAAAACGCACATGTCTATCACTTACTGTGTTCCTGAAGATCCCTGTGAAATGTAGGACCAGGTTGTACATGGACCAGGTTGTACATGGGGCCTTGACTTCTGCCCAAGGTGAGATTAAGCCCCATCTTCTGTTGTTTATCTTTTACATGGGAGGTCTCTGTTGTCTGCAGAGGTTCTGATATTTGACAGCTAAATAATAGATGTGGAGTTCAGCTCTAGGGGCTGGTGGCCTCAATCTAGGCATAGGCATACGTTCAGACCACGTGTACATTGCAAGGCCTGAAGACACCACGTGGTGCCTACAATCAATCTTGGAAACATTTTAGGCCAGGTCAACGTCACTTTAAAATGTTGGATACTTTTGACACCCACAACAGACTAAAATAATCCAGACTAAAATTGCAGGGTACATAAAAAAAATAATTATCAAAATGACATACCAGCTTGCGGATTCTGTCCAGGACAGGGTCAATGATCTCCTTGCCAATGGTGTAATGACCTCGGGCATAATTATTGGCAGCGTCCTCTTTGCCACTGATCAGCTGTTCTGGATGGAAGAGTTGTTTGTATGTACCAGCCCGCACCTCATCTGGAATTTAGAAGAATGAGGTTATAATCACACAAGGGTGCACAGTGTACTGTATACTGAAAAACTGGAAAATGCAGATTTGCAGTGACACCTACACAATGAGTACAAAGTCTTGCGGTTCAATAGATGAAGTTACTTTTTTACATGCTGTGCTGCTACATATGAGTCATACTCCTTTCTTGTTTTTATTGTACTTTTGCCTGGGTTGTCTTCAGTGATGGCGTTGTAATTTACTTGGCACAATAATAACAGGGATCGCCCTGGCTTCTTTCTGCTGCACAATGGGGTGCAAAAAAATAATGCAATCCAAATATTAAATTATAACATGCTCATTAAGTGTGCCCTGATAACAAAAGACATTTCTGTAGACGACGTTTAATGGGAACCTGTACTCCTACTTAAAGCTGATGTCGCATTCGCAGACCTGTTGCTGGGAAAAACTCACAACAGGATCCCTTTGCAGGATAGAGAAGGGCAGACGGAAATTCACGAACAATTTAAAGCCTCTTTTCTGGCAGTTAAGAGCTGCTCATGATGTGCAACCTATTAGGTGGAAATTATTGATGTCAGTGTCCCTGCTGGGGTATTATACCAAACTTCCAGTTCAGTTGACACCCTATGGGTGTGACAGGATGGAGAGGAATTCACCCCATGTAAGCTCCATGTTGGAGTATGTTGGCCAAAACAAAGGGGGTAATAGAAGAAGCAGAATGTTCCAGCAACATAGAATAAATGGCATACGCACCAATCACAGTGGGCTCCAGGTCCACAAAGACAGCGCGGGGAACGTGTTTTCCAGCCCCGGTCTCACTGAAGAACGTAGTGAAGGAATCGTCTCCTCCTCCGATGGTCTTGTCGCTGGGCATCTGTCCGTCCGGCTGGATGCCATGTTCCAGGCAGTACAGCTCCCAGCAGGCATTGCCCATCTGCACTCCGGCCTGGCCAACGTGGACTGAAATACATTCCCTCTGTAAAATATAGAATAGAAATATACCGTATTAATAAAGATGTATATATAATGATATAATGTGTGTACGGTATACACACACACACAAACAAAATTTTGTAGCTTTTTATATTGCACTTTTTTGTATTTTTTTTATATAATCTTTATATATATATATATACACACACACATTATATATATATATATATATATATATACACATACATACATACATACATACACACACACACAATTTTGTAACTTTTTTTATTTGACTTTTCTGTGTTTTTTTAATATAATCTTTATCTATATATATATATATATATATATATACACACACACATACATACAATTTTGTAACTTTTTTATTTCACTTTTCTGTGTTTTTTTTATATAATCTTTATGTATACGATTTTTTTTTTCTTTTTCTTTTTTTCTTTTTATAATTTCTTTTCTTTATATTGGGTTATTTTTACCTCTATGGGTTGCTAAAAAACGAAAAAAAAAAACCAAAGAAAAAAAAAGAACAACACACTGCTTACTATATGAAGATTGGTCAATCCAAGTCACATACTATATTTTTTTATTTATTTATTTCAGGTGCCTATATAGCGCTATCAATTTACGCAGCGCTTTACATATATATTGTACATTCACATCAGTCCCTAACCCTCAAGGGGTGTACAATCTAAGGTCCCTAACTCACATTCATACATACACATACTAGGGACAATTTAGAGAGGATCCAATTAACCTACCAGCATGTCTTTGGAGTGTGGGAGGAAACTGGAGTACCCGGAGGAAACCCACACAGGCACAGGGTTTGTACATGCAAACTCCAGGCAGGTGGTGCCATGGATTTGAACCAACGACCCTAGTACTGCCAGGTGGAGGTGCTAACCATTTAGCCACTGTGCTGCCCACTATATTTTCCTAGGCATCCATGACCCTTAAATCTTTCTCATACCTACAAATCTGGACAAGGTTCACTGAAGAGTATAACTTCTCATATTTTTAAATGCTAGTTTCTTTTACCTTTTTTGCTATTTTATTATGGGAAAAAAAAAAAGTACATATATTGCTTGTCATTGTTACTTGCACATGGCGCTTTATATTGGGTGGGGGAACAAACACTATTGCTATGGTTACAGTTGCAAGAAAAAGTATGTGAACCCCTTGGGATTACGTGGAGTTTTGCATGAATTGGGCATAAAATGTGCTCTGAACGTCATCTAAGTCACAACAATAGAAGAACACAGTCTGCTGAACATAATACTACACAAACATTAGATGTTGCCATGGTTTAATTGCACATAACATGTAAACATTCACAGTGCATTGAGGAAAAAGTATGTGAGGCCCTAGCTTAATGACTTCTCCCAGAGCTAATTGGAGCCAGGAGTGAGCCAACCTTGACTCCAATCAGTGTGATGATATTGGATGTGTTGCTGACAGCTGTCCTGCCCTTAAAAAACACACACCTGTTTTGGGTTTACTGGTTTCAAGAAGCACTGTCTGATGTGAACCATGCCACGCAGAAAAGAGCTCTCAGAAGACCTACGATCAAGAATTGTTGACTTGCATGAAGCTGGAAAGGGTTACAAAAGTATCTCCAAAAGCCTTGATGTTCTTGTGTCCACGGTAAGACAGACTGTCTACAAATGGAGAAAGTTTAGCACTGTTGCTACTCTCCCTAGGCGGGGTCGTCCTGTAAAAATGACTGCAAGAGCACAGCGCAGAATGCTGCATGAGGTAAAGAAGAATCCCAGAGTGTCAGCTAAAGACCTACAGAAATCTCTGGCACATGCTAACATTTTTGTTGACACATCTACAATAAGGAAAACATTAAACAAGAATGGAGTACATGGGAGGACACCACGGAGGAAGCCATTGCTGTCCAAAAAGAATATTGCAGCACGTTTGAAGTTTGCAAAAGAGCACCTGGATGTTCCACAGCACTACTGGCAAAATATACTGTGGACAGATGAAACCAAGATTGAGTTGTTTGGGAAGAACACACAACACTATGTGTGGAGAAAAAAAGGCACAGCACACCAACATCAAAACCTCATCCCCACTGTGAAACATGGCGGAGGGAGCATCATGGTTTGGGGCTGCTTTGCTGCCTCAGGGCCTGGACGGATTGTTGTCATTGATGGGAAAATGAATTCCAGAGTTTATCAAGACATTTTGCAGGAAAACGTACGATCATCTGTCCGCCAACTGAAGCTCCGCAGAGGATGGGTGATGCAACAGGACAATGACCCAAAGCATACAAGTAATTCAACAAAACAATGGCTGCAACAGCACAGAATACGCCTTCTGGAGTGGCCCAGTCAGAGTCCTGACCTCAACCCGATTGAAATGCTGTGGCATGACCTTAAGAGAGCGATTCACACCAGACATCCCAAGAATATTGCTACACTGAAACAGTTTTGTGAAGAGGAGTGGTCCAAAATGACTCCAGATCGTTGTGCAGGTCTGATCTGCAACTACAGGAAACGTTTGGTTGAGGTTATTGCTGCCAAAGGAGGGTCAACCAGTTATTAAGTCCAAAGGTTCACATACTTTTTCCTCCCTGCACTGTGAATGTTTACATGTTATGTGCAATTAAACCGTGGCAACATCTAATGTTTGTGTAGTATTATGTTCAGCAGACTGTGTTCTTCTATTGTTGTGACTTAGATGACGTTCAGAGCACATTTTATGCCCAATTCATGCAAAACTCCACATAATCCCAAGGGGTTCACATACTTTTTCTTGCAACTGTAGGTGTACTAAAGGTATGATATTATATGTAAGCAGGTTTTATCATTCTGGTTGTGTTATGTTATGTCGTGTGCATGTGTTATGTTATGTTGTGTGCATGTGTTATGTTATGTTGTGTACATGTGTTATGTTATGTCGTGTGCATGTGTTATGTTATGTCGTGTACATGTGTTATGTTATGTTGTGTACATGTGTTATGTTATGTTGTGCACATGTGTTATGTTATGTTGTGCACATGTGTTATGTTATGTTGTGTACATGTGTTATGTTATGTTGTGTACATGTGTTATGTTATGTTGTGCACATGTGTTATGTTATGTTGTGCACATGTGTTATGTTATGTTGTGTTCATGTGTTATGTTATGTTGTGTACATGTGTTATGTTATGTTGTGTACATGTGTTATGTTATGTTGTGCACATGTGTTATGTTATGTTGTGCACATGTGTTATGTTATGTTGTGTACATGTGTTATGTTATGTTGTGTACATGTGTTATGTTATGTTGTGCACATGTGTTATGTTATGTTGTGTACATGTGTTATGTTATGTTGTGTACATGTGTTATGTTATGTTATGTTGTGTACATGTGTTATGTTATGTTATGTTGTGTACATGTGTTATGTTATGTTATGTTGTGTACATGTGTTATGCTTAGTTAGGTAGGCAGTTTAAAGGTATAACTAAAAGGCAAAACTTTTTTTTTTATTTTTTTTTATTTCAGACAGAGTGGAGATGGATTAGCACCCCTATCAAGTTTTTATTGCTGTCTGTACCATTATCATTGAAAGTTAAAGAAAATCCCAAATTTTGGGTTGACCCTAGAAAAATAATACAGGGGATATCTTTCAATGGGGGGGTCTCCAAGGGATTCCTTTAATTTGCTTCCTGTTTGGCTATGGGACAGGAAGTGAAGGTAAATCTCCACAATGAGACACAGATGGCAAAAAAAAAAAAAAATAATAAATATGACGGGTTATAACCCTCTCTTACTGTATCCAAAACAAAATAAAAAGTGTTGCCTATAATCCTACTTTAAGCTTCACTCATTTATTTAGAAAATGTATATGATGCAGACTCAAGTATTAGGTCATTTACATGTACAGCAGTGCTTGCTGCTCCTCTAAAGAGTGATCCACAGTGAATCGCTTTTTATTTATTTATTACAGGTACTTGTATAGCGCCGTCAATTTACGCAGCGCTTTACATATATATTGTAGCTTTTCAGAGACCCCTAAAATTCTGACCCACAACGTGTATTGCCTGTGATTGCAGGGTGGTTGGGACACAGCCCCATTCACTTGAATGGGTTGTGTTCGGTACCACCTGCTGTTTAATTTTTGAGTTGAATATCTTTTTCTTCAAAGTTTTTCGAATGTTTGTAGAAACACACACAGTGACACAATCTGTATACATCATACAAAACATATCTTGTCATAAAGCTACAAGGACAATACAAAGGTAAGCTAGACACGAAAAAAAAAAAAAAAAACTGTAAAAAAACGACCTACATGGAAAAGGCATGGTATAGCCAGCATTACATTCCCTGCAGAGACCACGTGATACATCACTGACATGAAGAAGGCGTGTAGGCTTGGAAGACGGGGGATGGGAAAGGCAGGGAGGAAGAGAAGGCGAGAAAACAACAGTTTGCCTTTCAACACTACAAGGACCGCCCAAAGATCTGGGAAATCTGAGAAACTGAGCAGATTACTGGGAGGCCGGGGCTCTACAGGCATGCTGTGTATTATGCCATGGTATGGGTCAGCCTTGATGTGTTAACATGGGCAGCCAGGGGCGGTAAAACTATGCCTGAACCCCCCCAGCCCTTCCCTTCTGGTCACCTGTGTGGACAAGTCCTAAGGTGTGGTTCACACCAATGCGTTTTTTAGTGCATTTTGCAGAAACACACTACAGTCCATTTAGCATGGTTTCCTATGAAACACATTCACATCTCTGCGTATTCTGCCTCTGCATTTTTGGAAAGGGTCGGGGACTTTGTTTCCTGCAGCAAATTGTGTTTTTGGTGCAAAAAAGACATCAAGAGAACCACACCAAAAACGCAAGTGTTGTGTTTGCGATTCCTTTGCATTTGTTTGCCAATAGGAAAGTATTGAGTGTGACTTTGATGCGTCTGTGATGCGACTTTACACTCTCTGGCACTCATAGTCACATCAAAGTAGTACAAGAAGCTTTTCAAAGTCGCTGCAACATTGAAAATGTTCCTTCACTACTTTTGATGCGACTTTGAGTGCCAGAGAGTGTAAAGTCGCATCACAGACGCATCAAAGTCACACTCAATACTTTGTGATTCATTTGCATTTTTTTGCCAATAGGAAAGTATTGAGTGTGACTTGTGGCACTTATAGTCACATCAAAGTAGTACAAGAAGCTTTTCAAATTCGCTTCAAAGTCGCATTAAAAGTAGTGCAGGAACATTTTCAATGTTGCAGCGACTTTCAAAAGCTTCTTGTACTATTTTGATGTGACTTAATGCGACTTTGATGCAACTTTACACTCTCTGGCACTCATAGTCACATCAAAGTAGTACAAGAAGCTTTTCAAAGTCGCTGCAACATTGAAAATGTTCCTTCACTACTTTTTGCATGCCAGAGAGTATAAAGTCACATTAGAAGTAGTGAAGGAACATTTTCAATGTTGCAGCGACTTTGAAAAGCTTCTTGTACTACTTTGATGTGACTTAATGCGACTTTGATGCAACTTTACACTCTCCGGCACTCGGTCACATCAAAGTAGTACAAGAAGCTTTTCAAAGTCGCTGCAACATTGAAAATATTCCTGCACTACTTTTAATGCGACTTTGAAAAGCTTCTTGTCATTGAAAATATTCCTGCACTACTTTTTGCATGCCAGAGAGTATAAAGTCGCATTAAAAGTAGTGAAGGAACATTTTCAATGTTGCAGCGACTTTGAAAAGTTTCTTGTACTACTTTGATGTGACCGAGTGCCAGAGAGTGTAAAGTTGCATCAAAGTCGCATTAAGTCACATCAAAGTAGTACAAGAAACTTTTCAAAGTCGCTGCAACATTGAAAATGTTCCTTCACTACTTTTAATGCGACTTTATACTCTCTGGCATGCAAAAAGTAGTGCAGGAACATTTTCAATGACAAGAAGCTTTTCAAAGTCGCTGCAAAGTCACATTAAAAGTAGTGCAGGAACATTTTCAATGTTGCAGCGACTTTGAAAAGCTTCTTGTACTACTTTGATGTGACTTAATGCGATTTTGATGCAACTTTACACTCTCTGGCACTCATAGTCACATCAAAGTAGTACAAGAAGCTTTTCAAAGTCGCTGCAATATTGAAAATGTGCCTTCACTACTTTTAATGCGACTTTGAAAAGCTTCTTGTACTACTTTGATGTGACTTTGTGTGCCGGAGAGTGTAAAGTTGCATCAAAGTCACATCAAAGTAGTGCAGGAACATTTGCGATGTTGCAATGACTTTGAAAATGTTCCTGCACTACTTTGATGTGACTTTGGGTGCCAGAGAGTATAAAGTTGCATCAAAGTCACATCAAAGTCGCCCTCAATACTTTCCTATTGGCAAAAAAATGCAAAGGAATCACAAACACAACGCATTTTTGGTGCGGCTCTACTGATGTCTTTTGCACCAAAAACGCAAACTGCTGCATGAAAAAAAGTCCCCGACCCTTTCCAAAAATGTGGAGGCAGAATATACATAGATGTGAATGTGTTTCATAGGAAACCATGTTAAAATGGACTTTAGTGTGTTCCTGAAAATGCACTAAAAACCGCAGGCCTTGTTCACACAGGGAGGGAGTGTAAAAATCACACAAAAGTCGCATCAAAGTCGCACTCTATACTTTCCTATTGGCAGGAGAAAAAAATGCAAAATGTGTCAAAAACGCAAAACACACCAACACACTGGAAAAAAACGCATAGGTGTCACCTCCCATTGCATACAAGACTGGTGATCTCACCACACTTGTAGAACATGGTTTACGTCCTCCAGCCACATATTAGTAGATCTGGACCTCCATACAGACCCGGGGCTCGTGGAAGAGTCTACAGGAACCTGCTCATCGCACCCACTCTGCATCGGTTGCGGTTGCAATGCTCTGCAGGCGTCATTGCAAATCAAAAACAAACAAAAATTCCCAGCTCACTGGCCAGCCCGCCTGCAACAAAACCAAACTGACCCGGTCTAACAGTTCACATTAAAAACATGGCTTAAGCCCGGGTTCACACTGATGCGGGTCGGAATTTGCAGCGTTTTCAGTGCGATTTCCCGCACCGCTTCAGAATCGCACCTCGTTCATGCGAACCGCTGCGGGTGTGTAGGTTAACAACACCCCGAAATCGGTCCGCAAAACGCGGTGCGATGTGAAGAATTGGATCGCATTAGTGTGATCTGATTCTAGTGCCGACCCAAAAAAGGGTCCTGCATGTTTTTGGTGCGGGTGCGGTGCGACTAGAGCCATATGAAATGTATGGCTGTGATCGCACCGCATACAAATCGCATGTAATTTGTACAAGAATGTGGTGCGGTTCCTGTGCGAATCACATGTGCTATACCGAGCTGCACGTACAGTTGCAAGAAAAAGTATGTGAACCCCTTGGGATTACGTGGAGTTTTGCATGAATTGGGCATAAAATGTGCTCTGAACGTCATCTAAGTCACAACAATAGAAGAACACAGTCTGCTGAACATAATACTACACAAACATTAGATGTTGCCATGGTTTAATTACACATAACATGTAAACATTCACAGTGCAGGGAGGAAAAAGTATGTGAGGCCCTAGTGGACAGATGAAACCAAGATTGAGTTGTTTGGGAAGAACACACAACACTATGTGTGGAGAAAAAAAAGGCACAGCACACCAACATCAAAACCTCATCCCCACTGTGAAACATGGCGGAGGGAGCATCATGGTTTGGGGCTGCTTTGCTGCCTCAGGGCCTGGACGGATTGTTGTCATTGATGGGAAAATGAATTCCAGAGTTTATCAAGACATTTTGCAGGAAAACGTATGACCATCTGTCCGCCAACTGAAGCTCCGCAGAGGATGGGTGATGCAACAGGACAATGACCCAAAGCATACAAGTAATTCAACAAAACAATGGCTGCAACAGCACAGAATACGCCTTCTGGAGTGGCCCAGTCAGAGTCCTGACCTCAACCCGATTGAAATGCTGTGGCATGACCTTAAGAGAGCGATTCACACCAGACATCCCAAGAATATTGCTACACTGAAACAGTTTTGTGAAGAGGAGTGGTCCAAAATGACTCCAGATCGTTGTGCAGGTCTGATCTGCAACTACAGGAAACGTTTGGTTGAGGTTATTGCTGCCAAAGGAGGGTCAACCAGTTATTAAGTCCAAAGGTTCACATACTTTTTCCTCCCTGCACTGTGAATGTTTACATGTTATGTGCAATTAAACCATGGCAACATCTAATGTTTGTGTAGTATTATGTTCAGCAGACTGTGTTCTATTGTGACTTAGATGACGTTCAGAGCACATTTTATGCCCAATTCATGCAAAACTCCACGTAATCCCAAGGGGTTCACATACTTTTTCTTGCAACTGTATGTGAACCCAGGCTTAGTCGCACACATTTTCAAATATATGAGTGCTGTATGTTGCAGTGGCCACGGCACCCCAGAGTCTCACTGCAGAAAAAATGAATGTATGCACATTTTTTTCTTTGATCAATGTGGGTGTCTTTTTTTTTTTTTTTTTTTCTTCTCTCACAAGGTAGGCTATGCCTTTAAGCTGAACATACAGTATTTTATACAATTACAGAAAACCGTGAATCATTCCATCACTCCCCGCCCCAAGGGAGCTTACACTCTAATGCCTCCCCCATAAATACACACACCAGGGACAGTATGGGTGGAATCCGGAGTACCTGTGTGAGAAGCAGCAAACGCTCGACCACCTGTGTGCCTGTCTCTGCATACCCCACCTACATGTACGCCCAGGGGCGGACTGACAACTCATGGGGCCCCCGGGCAATAGGGGATCATGGGGCCCCGGTGTCCTTGTCCAAACAAAAAAGCCTATGAAAGGTACCAGGGGCATCTCATGGGGCCCCACTACTGACCCCCAGGCCCTGGGGCAGTGCCCGAGTTTCCAAATGGTCACTCCGCCCCAGGGGTGGACTGACAACTCATGGGGCCCCCGGGCAATAGGGGATCATGGGGCCCCTATGTCCTTGTCCAAACAAAAAAGCCTATGAAAAAGGTACCAGGGGCATCTCATTGGGCCCCCTACTGACCCCAGGCCCTGGGGCAGTGCCCGAGTTTCCAAATGGTCAGTCCACCCCAGGGGTGGACTGACAGCACATGGGGCCCCCGGGCAATAGGGGATCATGGGGCCCCTATGTCAAAGCACACCCTAAAAAGTCTATAAAAAAGGTAACGGGCATTTCATGGGGCCCCCTACTGACCCCGGGCCCTCGGGCAGTGCCCGAGTTTCCAAATGGTCAGTCCGCCCCTGTGTACGCCTTATAACAAGAGGTTTACGTAGATTTTACTGCACGTTGTAATTCGAGTTTTTGAAAACAGAGCGCCGAGAAGGCAGGTGGTGTTGGATGATTTCCTCCGATAATGACACAAGTTCACCACCAGCTCAAACCTGTAAAACTTGCATGAACAGGACGGTACGCCCTCTCCTTAGGGCAGTGCGGATAATTGTACCCGTCGATCGCTGCCTCGCCCTAAAGACTTCAGAAGAAGCACAGCATTCCATCAGACTACAAAGCACATAGAGGAGGCGTCTCCCCTCTGGTTCCAGTCTACTTACCGATCTTACATCTCTGCACAATCCAAAACAAAAAGGTCTAAAGTGGGCCATGCATGATACAATCTGATTGGATACAAATTGAAGGGGTTTTGTTATTGAGCAGGCCCTCACATTCAATCGTTTTAGTAAGTCTAAGGGAGTGACTGTATATAGAGGTTGCATCATTTTACTAAAGTGGTGCCAGTGATGGCCAACGATCGCTCAACATTTTACTAAAGTGGTGCCAGTGATGGCCAACGATCGCTCATCATTTTACTAAAGTGGTGCCAGTGATGGCCAACGATCGTTCATCATTTTACTAAAGTGGTGCCAGTGATGGCCAATGATGGCTCATCATCTTACTAAAGTGGTGCCAGTGATGGCCAACGATCGCTCATCATTTTACTAAAGTGGTTGCAGTGATGGCCAATGATGGCTCATCATTTTACTAAAGTGGTGCCAGTGATGGCCAACGATCACTCATCATTTTACTAAAGTGGTTGCAGTGACGGCCAACGATGGCTCATCATCTTACTAAAGTGGTGCCAGTGATGGCCAACGATCGCTCATCATTTTACTAAAGTGGTGCCAGTGATGGCCAATGATCGCTCATCATTTTACTGAAGTGGTTGCAGTAATGGCCAATGATGGCTCATCATTTTACTAAAGTGGTGCCAGTGATGGCCAACGATCGTTCATCATTTTACTAAAGTGGTGCCAGTGATGGCCAATGATGGCTCATCATTTTACTAAGGTGGTGCCAGTGATTGCAAAGGATCGCTCATCCTTTTACTAAAGTGGTTGCAGTGATGGCCAATGATGGCTCATCATCTTACTAAAGTGGTGCAATTGATGGCCAATGATCGCTCATCATTTACTAAAGTGGTGCCAGTGATGGCCAATGATCGCTCATCATTTACTAAAGTGGTGCCAGTGATGGCCAATGATGATCATTTATCATTCACATTCAATGCCCTCACATTCAATCGTTTTAGTAAGTCTAAGGGAGTGACTGTATAGAGGTTGCATCATTTTACTAAAGTGGTGCCAACGATTGCTCATCATTTTAGTAAAGTGGTGCCAGTGATGGCCGGTTATTGCACATTTTAGTAAAGTGGTGCCAGTGATGGCCGGTTATTGCACATTTTAGTAAAGTGGTGCCAGTGATGGCCGGTTATTGCACATTTTAGTAAAGTGGTGCCAGTGATGGCCGGTTATTGCACATTTTAGTAAAGTGGTGCCAGTGATGGCCGGTTATTGCACATTTTAGTAAAGTGGTGCCAGTGATGGCCGGTTATTGCACATTTTAGTAAAGTGGTGCCAGTGATGGCCGGTTATTGCACATTTTAGTAAAGTGGTGCCAGTGATGGCCGGTTATTGCACATTTTGGTAAAGTGGTGCCGGCGATGGCTCATCGTTTTAATAGTGGTGCTGAAGATGTCCAATCGTTGCCCATCATTTTCATAAAGTGGTGACGGTGATGGCTGGCGATTGCTCATCATTTTAGTAAAGTAATTTCTTTGGCATCATCAAAACTCATGCTTGTTGGGGCTCTCTTCTGGGGACACAGCCAGGGACACTTAGTGCCAGACGGGCCGGTCTGAGTATTTCAAAAACTGCTGATCTACTGGGATTTTCACGCACAACCATCTCTGGGGATTACAGGGAACGGTCCAAAAAAGAGAATATATCCAGTGAGCGGCAGCTGTGTGGACACAAATGCCTCATTGATGTCAGAGGGCAACTGGTTCAAGATGATAGAAAGGCAACAGTAGGGTCAGAATCTGGCATAAAGAACATGAAAGCTTGGATCCATCCAGCCTTGTATCAAGGGTTCCTGGTGGTGGTGTCATGGTGTGGGCAGGGGCGGACTGACAACTCATGGGGCCCCCGGGCAATAGGGGATCATGGGGCCCCTGTGTCCTTGCCCAAACTCAAAAAAGCCTACGGAAAAGGTACCAGGGGCAACTCATGGGGCCCCCTACTGACCCCGGGCCCTTGGGCACTGCCCGAGTTTCCAAATGGTCAGTCCGCCCCTGGGTGTGGGGAGATATTCTTGGCACTAGCAAGGTGCACCTAATACAGAGGCAGGTGTGTGAGTGTGTGTATGTATACAGTGTATATATATAATTACTATTATTATACAGGATTTATATATTATTATTATAATACAGGATTTATATAGCGCCAACAGTTTGCGCAGCGCTTTACAATATAAGGGAGACAATACAATTACAATGCTTTCAGTACAAAAGGAATAGGAGGGCCCAGCTCACGGAGCTTACAATCTAAAGGAAGGGGGAGGGGATACAAAAGGTGATAGCTGCAGGGGATGATCTGGTGGAGGAGGCTCAAGTACAGTCCCTAGGTGGAGGTGGAGGTGGGGTAGGCTTCCCTAAATAAGTGAGTTTTCAAAGATCGCCTAAAGGCAGACAGGGTGGGGGCTGAATATAGATATGTGTGTGTATGTGTGTGTATATATATATATATATATATATACATACACACACATACACACACATATATACATACACACACATATACATATACACACACATACATACACATATACACACACACACATATATACATACACACACACACACACACACATATACATATACATACACACACACACATATATACATATACATACACACACACACACATATATACATATACACACACACACACATATATATACATATACATATACACACACACACACACACACACACACACATATATACATATACACACACACACACACACACATATATATACATATACACACACACACACATATATACATATACACACACACACACACACATATATATACATATACATATACACACACACACACACATATATACATATACACACACACACACACACACACACATATATACATATACACACACACACACACACACACATATATATACATATACACACACACACACACACACACTATAGCCACCAAAGTAAGCTGTATCTGTCTAAAAAAATAAAAAAAAACAAATGTAAAAAATACATTTGGGTCCAGTTTTGCATGACTGAGTAATTGTCAGTCATACTATCACAACACTGAAGACTGGCCTAGTAATGAAGGGATCTATACAGACGTTGAAAACAACAAAAAGTAAAAAAGTTTGAAAACAACATGTTTGCGCTTGAAGTTCACAGACTGCTCACGGGGGTTTACGCTTTTTTTCGTGTCCTCAGAATAGTCGCCGAACCTTTTCCGTTCAGGACAAAAGACGCATTTCTCCTTTTTCAATAGACGGACAGGAATAGAGGTCGTCGTTTTGGCGCCATTGATCTGTGACCGAGTACAGAGAGGACATGGCAGTCTCGGCAACTCGGTGGGTTTTGTAAGCGGCCGAATTAAGTTACAGCAAACACGAGGTGGACTTGGAACTTTTAATAGCCTGTGTTCACAGTGCCGGATTACAAGGTATAATCTGTGCGAGGAATGCTGGGCGGCTCCCCCCGCGACAGGCTGCAACGCCTGATATGAAATCCACCAGAAATGCTGGTTATACAATACGGATCCATGCTGGCGCTGCCACTCATTTAAAGTGACACTAAACAGGATCCTTATTCTCCAAAAATGATCCATAGACATCCACGACTTAAAGGGGAGCTTCACTCCCTCAATCAACATGGACTATTTGTGATCCTAGTCAATAGATAGGAAGGTGTAGAATTACTTGTTTTAAACTTTTTTTTTTTTAACGTCTTCAGTTACTTGATGGTTTCCATGACAAGGCAAATGACGTCTTCAGGAGGAGAGGGAGGGTTCTCAGCTTAGCCTATGCCAGAGCTAAGGGTAGATGGATTCCAGGAAATAAAATGATACACGAATCATCTGCCCTTACTCAAAAATGGTCAGAAATGCTGGGGGAGTGTTTCTCATGATCTCTTAGCAAAATGAAGGGCTAGAAGGGACTTTTTTTTAGTTTACGTGTGGGGCAGCACAGTGGCTAAATGGTTAGCACTTCCCCCTGGCAGTACTGGGGTTGTTGGTTCAAATCCCAACCACAGCACCACCTGCGTGGAGTTTGCATGTTCTCACTGTGCCTGCGTGGGTTTCCTCCAGGCACTCCGGCTTCCTCCCACATTCTAAAGACATGCTGGTAGGTGAATTGTCTCCTGTCTAAATTGTCCCTAATATGTGTATGTATGAAGGTAAGTTAGGGACATTAGATTGTACGCCCCTTGAGGGTTAGGGACTGATGTGAATGTACAATATATATGTAAAGCGCTGCGTAAATTGATGGCGCTATATAAGCACCTGAAATAAATAAATAAAAAAATATAGTATGTGACTTGGATTGACCAATCTTTATATAGTAAGCAGTGTGTTGTTCTTTTTTTCTTTTTTCGTTTTTTAGCAACCCATAGAGGTAAAAATAACCCAATATAAAGAAAAGAAATTATAAAAAGAAAAAAAAAATCGTATACATAAAGATTATATAAAAAGAACACAGAAAAGTGAAATAAAAAAGTTACAAAATTGTATGTATGTGTGTATGTATGTGATATATATATATATATATGTATTGCTGGTTTCTTCTCTGTTTCTTGGACCCTGGCAGACCACCAGTGATGCCCAGATGGCAGGATTTTCTGGACATGCACACAAATGCTGCCAGCTTCTGTAGATTGCCACTATAGCACCAGAAGCATTTGTGCGCATGCGCAGCTTGGTAAGACACTGCCTCTCGGCGCAGCTATGACAGAGCCATCCCAGGAGGCAGAGGGGCTCAGCCTAAGCCTGAAACTCTGAAGTGTTACTTTGCAGAACAAACAGCAATAAAAAGGTAAAAATGGAATGAAATTTGTTAGCATTTGTGTAAGAGGGGGGACGGAGGGATGACATTTTTTTAAAAAAAGATTGTTGCAGGGATTTTAGTTCCACTTTACGAACACATACTTGCATCAAATTTAAATTTTTTTAAAACCAGGTAATCAGGTTGAAAAGGGTTAACAAATTGCCATTTAAAGGGACATGTCACCTCATTTACACTTCCATATTATTATGAATGCACTAAGGCAGTGCGCTGCAATGGTACACTGTGTTGTGTTACCCACAAATACATTAACATGCAACAGAACGCCAATGGTACAGCCATACTGCACCCCAGTATTCCACGTCTACCAGCAGTACCACCCCCGACAGTGACACCACAGACAACCTTTCACCAAAGTGACACTTGGGGCCACCACAATCATCATTGATATGAGAAGTGTCAGCAGAGCGAAGTGTTGGCGCTATATAAATACTGTATAATAATAATAATAATAATAATAATAAAAAAAGTGTCACATCTGGGGTTAGTGAGTCTCAGGTGTTTTTGGCTATCCACAACACTGCCCTAATTTAAATATCCGATCTTATCTCTAAATATCACCCAAACCGTACACTCCGCTCCTTGCAAGACCTCCTACTCTCTAGCTCCCTTGTCTCCTCCTCCCATGCTCGTCTCCAAGACTTCTCCACGGCGTCACCCATCCTCTGGAACTCCCTACCCCAATCTATCAGACTATCACCTACTCTACTTACCTTTAGGCGATCATTGAAAACCTATCTCTTCAGGGAAGCCTATCCCGCCCTCTGCTAATAATGGAATCCTCTACTCTTCCAACCAGTCCATCCCCCACAGTTATTACCTTTTGTACCACTAGCCCCTCCCTCCTAGATTGTAAGCTCCAAGGATCAGGCCCTCAAATCCCTCTTGCATTGAACTGTATTGTCTCCCACTATAATGTAAAGTGCTGAGCAAACTGTTGGCGCTATATAAATCCTGTATAATAATAATAATAATAATATAAATCCTGTATAATAATAATAATAATATAAATCCTGTATAATAATAATAATCCTCATAGCATCTCCTACCACGTGACACCAGTGAGGGTCCTGGTGGCCGCTGTCTCATGGTTTGTATTTAGAAGCTTGCATAGTGAGGTGACAGGACACCATGTGGAGCCTGCTAAGAGACACAGCTGGAAGGGAGGTGACCGATGATCCTGACTACTAATTATAACCCGTCTCTGCGCCAGACTCAGCCTGACATGTCGTACTATAATACCCTCCGCAGACGGCGAATACACCGACATATGGGAGAGAGCAAGCAGCAACCATAGGGCTTCATTCACAGGGCCGTATCAATGTGTACAACCCATGCAAAGGGCCATCTTCACCCACACAGGATACACAGGTGTATGGTGCATCACATGCAGGCAGTCCCATTCATCTCTGTTCCGTTACGTCCGCATGCAGGCAGTCCCATTCATCTCTGTTCCGTTACATCCGCATGCAGGCAGTCCCATTCATCTCTGTTCCGTTACATCCGCATGCAGGCAGTCCCATTCATCTCTGTTCCGTTACATCCGCATGCAGGCAGTCCCATTCATCTCTGTCCCGTTACATCCGCATGCAGGCAGTCCCATTCATCTCTGTCCCGTTACATCCGCATGCAGGCAGTCCCATTCATCTCTGTCCCGTTACATCCGCATGCAGGCAGTCCCATTCATCTCTGTTCCGTTACATCCGCATGCAGGCAGTCCCATTCATCTCTGTCCCATTACATCCGCATGCAGGCAGTCCCATTCATCTCAGTCCCGTTACATCTGCATGCAGGCAGTCCCATTCATCTCTGTTCTGTTACGTCCGCATGCAGGCAGTCCCATTCATGTCTGTTCTGTTACGTCTGCATGCAGGCAGTCCCATTCATCTCTGTTCTGTTACGTCCGCATACAGGCAGTCCCATTCATCTCTGTTCCCTTACGTCTGCATGCAGGCAGTCCCATTCATCTCTGTTCCGTTACATCCGCATGCAGGCAGTCCCATTCATCTCTGTTCCGTTACATCCGCATGCAGGCAGTCCCATTCATCTCTGTCCCGTTACATCCGCATGCAGGCAGTCCCATTCATCTCTGTCCCGTTACATCCGCATGCAGGCAGTCCCATTCATCTCTGTCTCGTTACATCTGCATGCAGGCAGTCCCATTCATGTCTGTTCCGTTACGTCCGCATGCAGGCAGTCCCATTCATGTCTGTTCTGTTACGTCTGCATGCAGGCAGTCCCATTCATCTCTGTTCTGTTACGTCCGCATGCAGGCAGTCCCAATTATCTCTGTTCCCTTACATCCGCATGCAGGCAGTCCCATTCATCTCTGTTCCGTTACATCCACATGCAATCAGTCCCATTCATCTCTGTTCCGTTACATCCGCATGCAGGCAGTCCCATTCATCTCTGTTCCGTTACATCCGCATGCAGGCAGTCCCATTCATCTCTGTTCCGTTACATCCGCATGCAGGCAGTCCCACTCATCTCTGTTCCCTTACATCCGCATGCAGGCAGTCCCATTCATCTCTGTTCCGTTACATCCGCATGCAGGCAGGCCCATTCATCTCTGTTCCATTGGATCTGCACACAGGCAGTCCCATTCATCTCTGTTCTGTTACATCTGAATACAGGCAGTCCCATTCATGTCTGTTCCATTGCATCTGCATGCAGGCAGTCCCATTCATCTCTGTTCTGTTCCATCTGAATGCAGGCAGTCCCATTCACAGAGACAACTACTGGCCCAATTTGGCAGCTGTGCAGGTGTGTGGCCCTTAAGGTCCTTTTCGCACTGGCGGTCTGTCAGTTTTTCAGGCGGACCCAATTGGAGCACCCATAGCCCTCTAAGGACCAGCGGGCGTCAGCAGACCGATCCTGTAACAGATGGATGGGGATCCCTTCCCCATCCATCTGGCAGATCAGATCGGATGATAGTTGGGTGGAAATGGACAAGCGGTCCGTTTCCATCCGGCCACCCCACAGAAGACAGTGGGCTGTGTCTGTGTCCACTCTGCAGCAGCCAAGCAGACACAGACCTGTCATCCACTTAATCAGCAGGGATCAGCGGAGAGATCCTTCGCTGAGCAAGCAGATTCACTGTTGGGTCTGCCCCATCTGAAAGGAGCCAAAAAGAGAAGTATGAATATGTTTGTTCCCTTCCCCCCCCGCTGGCTCTAAGGGTGAGAACTGAGCAATCAGACACCGCTGATCACTCGGTTCTCCCTGCTGCTCTGATCAGAGATCGGTAACCATCAGTCACCACTCTTTGCTCTGCTCCCCCCTTCCTCCCTTGGTGCTCACCGCAGCGGTTCGCCGAAAGGCTTTCCTAGGTGCTGGTCCAGACATCTGCATGGATCCCAACTTCAGTCCTCCAGTCGCTGACTGACAATGAGTCACAGGAGTGCAGAACGAACTGCATTCCTGAAAGCAGAAAAATGAACTTTGTCTGCTTTCAGGGCCACGCCTCCACACTGATGTCACACTGGGTGCAGCGGTGGTGTCTGTTCATCCACTGTATCCCAATAGACATGACTGGGACTGTCTGCATGCAGATGTACGGAACACCTATGCATCCCATGCGGGCGAAAGCGGCCCTTTGCATGGGTGTATGCGCAGATACTCCTATGTGAACGAGGCCCACCCAAGATCAATGGGAAGCGTACACTGTATGCTCCCAATACCACCAACAGCACACAGCACAGTCCACGCCTTCTTACCTCACAGCGACACAATTACTGTTGTCACAGATAAGAACATGAAGAATAACCGCTCCTTACTGCAATGTTTGTACTGGGAGCCAAGCCAAGAAAAGAAACTGGAACTAGAACACCTGCAGGAGACTTATGCAGGCCACAGACGGGTCGAAAATTGGACGATTTTCGCACCGTTAATGGGTTAATTGGTTGGCTGTTTTTCGGGGTTTTGGCACTTTTTTTTATCGGTAAAGTTGGGGGAAAAAAAAAAAATCGGCCGATTTTGCCGATCGCCCAATTTTCCCGGCAATGATGGGCAAATCGGCTGATCGCTTTACCAATAAAAAATCTGTGCATGAGCCATGACCTGCAAGAAGAAGAAGAAGAAAGAAGAAAAAGAAGAGGAAGAAGAAAAAGTAGAATAAGAAGAATAAGAAGAAGAAGAGGAAGAAGAAAAAGTATAATAAGAAGAGGAAGAAGAAAAAGTAGAATAAGAAGAATAAGAAGAAGAAGAGGAAGAAGAAAAAGTATAATAAGAAGAGGAAGAAGAATTCCAGTCCGCTATTATATTTGACATGAAAAAGTCTTGTGGTTGCAACAATGTATCTATTTGTATCTGAATAAAAACATCTGTATCAGAAATGGATACAAATGGATACATTGTTGCAACCGCAATACTTTTTCATGTCAAATATAATAGTGGAGCTCTCTGCAGGGACAGAAGTAATTAAATGCCGGCCGTAGGCGGGACGAAAATCGGCTGATTTTTTTTTACTGTTGGTGGTAACGTCGGCTTATTGAACCACAGATTTTTAATTTTTTTTTTTTTTAAAAATGGCCGGTTTTCGACCAGTCTATGGCCTGCATAAGAACCTCGTCATTGAGCCCGGGTTCACACTGATGTGGTGCGGAATTCGCAGCGTTTTCTGTGCAAATTCCGTACCGGATCATAATCGCACCCCATTGATGCGAACCACTGCGGGTGTGTATATTAAGTTAACAACACCCCAAAAGCGGTCTGCAAAACGCGGTGTGATGTGCAGAATCGGATCACATAGGTGTGAATACCCATGCGATCCGATTCTAGTGTGGACCAAAAAAAGGGTCCTGCACCTTTTTGATGTGGGTGCAGTGCGATTTGAGCCATGCAAAATGTACGGCTCAAATTGCAGTGCACAGAAATCGCATGTGATTTGCACAGGAATGCAGTGCGGTTCCTGTGTGAATCACATGCGATATACCGCACCGCACATGTGTGAACCTGGGCTTAAAGCTAAACTCCAGGCACCAAAATATATTTAACCACTTGCCCTCCGGAGGATTTACCACCCTTCCTGACCAGACCATTTTTTGCGATGCGGCACTGCATTACTTTAACTGACAATTGCGCAGTCATGCAACGTTGAACCCAAATTAAATTTATGTTCTTTTTTTCCCAAAAATGGAGCTTTCTTTTGGTGGTATTCTATCACACATGCGTTTTTTTTTCTCTTTAAGCAAAAAAGGACAGACAATTTTGAAAAAAAACCCCAAAAACAATATTTTTGACTTTTTGCTATACATCATATCCAGTAAATAAATTTAGGTCAAAATATATTTTGCTCCATGTCTTTGCTAACAAAAAATCCCAATCCATGTAAATAATTGGTTAACGTGAAAGTTATAGCGTTTACAAATGGCGGTATATATACTGGAATTTTTTATTTTTATACTAGTAATGGCGGCGATCAGCGACTTTTAACAGGACTGTGGGACTGCGGTGGGCATTCTGACACTGGGGGGGGGGGGGGGTGTAACTGACTAACTGCCACTGATATCCCCAGTGACACCAAGTGATCAGTGCTAATAAAAAGCAATGCTACTGTACTAATGACACTGGGCAGGAAGGGGTTAACATCTGGGGCGATCAAAGGGTTAACCATGTGCTATGCAGTTTTACATCATGTGATGTGTGTGCTTTACTGTGTAAGCGTGCTGCATTGTATTGCTCTGCTATGCAGGGCAATACAAAGCAGCATGCTTGTGCTGACAGGGGAGAGATCTGTATTGTTTACAAACAGACCTCTCCACTGCCAGTGTTCTTCGATGATTGCTGGGTGCCGGCGGAGAATCTCCATCCAGGACCCGGTGATTGACAGCTGTAGCTGCCAATGGCGGCGCAGGTAGGGCGGTACACGCGCTCCTACCTGGAAATACAAAATCACGTATGTATACAGGCGTACCTCGGTTTACGAACGCCTCAGTTAACGTAATTTTTGGTTTACGAATAAAAATAATACCTCAGTTTACGAATTGTTTTCGCAATACGAACGAATTAATTGGTTTTCAAAGCATTTTTGATTTTTTTTTTAAAATTATGTCCCTGTACAATATTTATGCCTTTAAAGTGCACTTTATAAAGAGTTTTGAACAGATAAAACTTTTTTTGACTTTTTTCTGACCTCCGGAATGGATTAATTGATTGCAGTGCATTCCTATGGGAAACCACGTTTCGGTTTATGAATTTTTCGCAAAGCAAAAAATCCCGCAGAGCACATTAAATTTGTAAACCGAGGTACGCCGATATGTGATTTTGCACAACCCTGCTGCCCTGTAGTTCTGCTATAGGGCGGTCGGGAAGCGGTTACATGTATTCCTCAATAACCACAAAGAATATAAATCACCTTTGTGTCCACCAAATGCCTTTGCAAACCCAGATATTACATTGTAAAAGTAACTGTGACATCATCAATGTGCTGTACGTAGCCTGTGTAGAGATCAGAGCTGTAGGAGGGGCCCAGCAGGCCCTACCCACTTCCAGGGGCGGACTGACCATTTGAGCACTCAGGCACTGCCCGAGGGCCCAGGGTCAGTAGGGGGCCCCATGAGATGCCCCTGGTACCTTTCATTGGCTTTTTCATAGGCTTTTTTGGGTGTGGACGAGGTGTCCTATGATCCCCTATTGCCCGGGGGCCCCATGAGTTGTCAGTCCGCCCCTGCCCACTACATAAAACTTCAGGAGGGGGCGGAGACAAGACCAGTCACCCTGCACAAGGAGCGAGAGCAGCAGTGAGAGGTCTTTATTCCAGGAAGGTGATGCACAGAGGTAAAGTCTCACACTGGATTACTGCACAGATCAGGAAGAAATACACAAAGTACACCGAGATCCAAGAAGGATATACAATACACGATGAATGGATTTAGATAATATTTACTTATCTCAGAATTAAGAATCTTCTTTTTACCGAAATAAACTGACGACACATTAGGTTTGGTAAACAAGCTATCCCGAATTTCTCAACATCTAAAACTAAAGTGGTGCCGACAAAATGACACCGCAAAGTGTATTCTCTTATTTCTCTTGTCTTTTCTTGTTTCTTTAACCTCTTCCCGTCCGGCCCATGTCGATAAACGGCCAGACGGGAGCACTGCCGATGCGGGTGAACGTTTCTAAACATCCCCCCCCATCCATTGCCTGTGCAAGCTCCCTGGGAGCGCGCAGCACCGCGATCAGTGTCCGGAACACAGACTGCTGTACGGGACCGCTGTGTGAGGTCCCGATTCATGTGATCAGTGATTGGCCAATCAGTGATCACAGGAACAGTAGGAAACAAGATGTCACTTCCAGACATCATTGCTTACTACTAGTGAATTGTGAATGATCACAGAGGTCACATGGTACAGGGCCAGGGACGGACTGACCATAAGAGCACTCGGGCACTGCCGGAGGGCCCGGGGTCAGTAAGGGGTCCCAAGAAGTGCCCCTGGCACCTTTTATAGGTTTTTTGGGTGTGCTTTGAGTGTGGGCAAGGACACAGGGGCCCCATGATCCCCTATTGCCCAGGGGCCACATGAATTGTCAGTCCGCCCCTGTACAGGGCTATAACAGCATTGTACCATGTGACAAGCTTTGACCAATCACAGCTCGCACAGTATTCCTCAATGGCTGCAAGAATGCAGCCAGAGAGAACGAAAAATGATTGCTTTTACAGCCTTTATGGGTGTAAAAGCAATCAGTGTAAAAAAAGAAAAAAAAAAATCTTCATCACCCCCCACAAGTAGTACAGTGTCACTATGGTGATGCTGTACTGCTAGGGCGGGTGTCGGCAACCCGCGGCTCCAGAGCCGCATGCGGCTCTTTTTCACCTTTGCTGTGGCTCCGGAGCACACTGCCCACCAGGTGACAGGCAATAGGGTTGCCGTAGCTCAGTGGTCGGCAAGCCGCGGCTCTTTTAACCTCCCTGGCGGTTTTCCCGAGTGTAGCTCGTGGTAGAATTTCTATACCACGAGCTACACTCAGGCTTACCATGCGGCGCTGCTCTGGGGGTCCCTGCAGCACTTACCTTGTCCTTCGTTCCCGCGATGTGTCCCCTGCAGCGTCCCCGGCCATCTCCTCCGGCCGATGCCGGCATCCGGCTTCTGTGTTCCGGTCCCCGTGACGTCGGGACGTACGGGCGCCGCCGGCGGCGGGAAATTTAAAAAATTTAAAAAATGTCTTTTTTTTTTTTTTCAATTTTCAATAGTAAAACATTGCTGTTTCATCCCATTTCACATACATGTTGTCCCGAGTGTTTTGTCCTGTGCCCTGCCTGCATTTTGTCTGTTCTTTCTGCCTGGAAACTTAGAAAAGTCCATGGCGTCTAAAAAGCGTCCCTTTAGGTCAGACACGGTTTTAGACCGGCTAGAGAACAGCGATAGTAAATCAGAACCACTTGCAGAATTGAGTGATAATGATTCGTGGGGAAATTTTCCTAAAAATTACAGCCTACAATAAAAAACTATTTCCATGCGAAAAAATGGTACCGCTTTCAGCACAAAAAAATCGGAAGGAATCATACCACCAGGGAGGTTAATGCAGCTCTTCTGTGTGCCGGGCGCCCGCTCCCCTCCCTCCTCTCGGGCGGCCGCCCCAAAAGTCAGGACTCTGCAGCTAGCCTAGCAATGGGCAAACTACGGCCCGGCGGACCTTATAATCCGGCCCGCGGAGCGTGGCAAACATTGGCTGTCAGGATGTAGGCGGGGCAGCGTGACGAACTCCTCTCCTCTCACAGTCCGCCCTGAAGACCAGAACTGCGCGGGAACACGGCGAGAGGAATGCGCGGAGTACAGGTAAGTGAATTGACACAATATGGGAATGAATTACTATAGGGGGGATGAATTACTATATGGGGGATGAATTACTATATGGGGGATGAATTACTATAGGGGGGATGAATTACTATGGGGGATGAATTACTATATGGGGGATGAATTACTATAGGGGGGATGAATTACTATAGGGGGGATGAATTACTATGGGGGATGAATTACTATATGGGGGATGTATTTTCAGTTTTAAAAATGTGGCTCTCAAAATAAATTTTAATCGTGGTTTTGGCGAGATTTGGCTCAGTTGAAAAAAAAGGTTGCCCACCACTGTGCTAGGGTGACAGTATGTTAAAAACAAAAAAACAAATAATAATATAAAAAAATAAAATACAAATGTAAAAAGAAACTTAGAAAAATTATAATTTTTGGTTATAAACTAATTTGGGTTTTTTTTTTACTAAAAAGATAGATGAATACATTTTGGCCAAGATTTATGAAGAAAGATTATTTATTTGCAAAATTTTATAAGAAACTTTTTTTCAAAATTTTTGGACTTTCATTTATATAGCAAAAAAATAAAAATCCCCGTTGGGAAATAAATACCACCAAAATAAAGTTTTATCTGTCTCAAAAAAATGCTAAAATATTCATATGGGTACAGTGTTGCATGACCGCGCAATTGTCGATCAAAGTGTGATAGCGCTGAAAGCTGAAAATTGGCCTGGACAGGAAGGGGTGAAAGTGTCCAGACTGGAAGTGATTACTTCTGTGATTTCCAGCTTCCACAGGGATCCCACAGCTATGACACCTACATACGCCCATACAAAAAAGAACCAAGCAGAAGAATTGGGACTTTCTGGGCGAGTACACAGCAAAAACATTCCTTGTTCAAAACCTCATAAAAGTTTTATCGCAACATTGAGCAATTGAAAAAAGTTGAATTCACTGAATAAAAGAGTATGGCTGACTGATGTCCAAATAACATCACCCCCCCCCCCATTCCTACACTTTCTGTTATACAATATTTTTTTGTTGTAGAAAAATGTTTCATGGTGGGGAAGAGTTCACGGTGAGAAAAAGTTTCACGGTGGGAAAAAAAGTTTCACGGTGGGAAAAAAAGTTTCACGGTGGGAAAAAAAGTTTCACGGTGGGGGGGAAAGTTTCACGGTGGGGGGGAAAGTTTCACGGTGGGGAAGAGTTTCACGATGAGGAAGAGTTTCACGGTGGGGAAGTTTCACGGTGGGGAAGAGTTTCATAGTGAGAAAAAGTTTCACGGTGGGGAAGAGGTTCACGGTGGGGGTGGGGAAGAGGTTCACGGTGGGGAAGAGTTTCACGGTGGGGAAGAGTTTCATAGTGAGAAAAAGTTTCATGGTGGGGAAGAGTTTCATGGTGGGGAAGAGTTTCATGGTGGGGAAGAGTTTCATGGTGGGGAAGAAATCAACGCGTTTCGAAGCACCTTCTTCTTCAGGGAAAAGGTAAGTTAGGATCAGGTAACAGGATGCAATAATTCACAGCCATAAAGAAAATGCCAAATCACATTCCCCATCATGTGGCTCCCACACCAGCCACAGCAACTGCAGGGGGACCCAGGCACCCCACAAGGACGGGATGGAAACCCTGGGCCCCGTACAGGATGACTGGCGGTACCCCCTTATCCACGTCCCTGGTAGTCCGATCCGATAGAAGAGCTACTGTAGCTCAAATTGCTGCAAACGTGATTGCTGGTTCTGATAGCAAGGTGTGAGAACACACGGAGAGCATTGCCGTCTGCTGCGTATGGGGCTGCGTAGCCACGTATCGGTCAGTGTGGCCATGCTGACCCTTGTCCACAACAGCCAGGCAACTAGCATTTTCAAAAAGAGAAACAGGCCGTGCGTTTTCTCCACACGCGCTCCTATAACAAGGGTGTCTCCCAGCTAAAGCCAGCTGCTATTCCGACTGCCGCTATCCCGTACACCCTCCATGTGTCTGTGTCACTCTATAGGATCTGTGTCAGGCAGGTGCTGGGAATTGTCCATGTGACAGGCCCAACCTAAACAATGTGAATGAGGAATCTCTTGCGCCAGCCACACCAGCCACGTGTACGCTGCAACAATTACCTAGTTTGGAAAGGACCCTGAACGGACAGCTGGGCCCCTAGAGGAGGAGGAGGGGGGAAGGGAGGGGGGAGGGGCAGGGACACACATAGCTCCCCAGTGACAGGTGATCCCAGACATCAGGGGGACTCCTCTTACACTGCAGGCAGCTTGAACTATTTGCACAAGCCTCCAGGATGTGTATGGAGAGGGCAGGCATGGTATTTGGCGACGTGTCACATGGGAAGCAACATCACAGTGTTGTAAAATGTAATAAAACGGCGTAGAGATCGCTTTTGTGCACACGGGCAGCCTGGGGCTGTATGACGTAAAATTCAGGCGTACCTCGATTTACTATCGCCTCGGTTTACGAATGAAAATCCATTGAAAGCAATGACTCGGTTTACGAATGTTTCGGATTAATTGGTTTTCAATGCTTTTATGAATTCATTTTTAATCATGTCCCTGTACAGTATTTATGCCTTTAAAGTGCACTTTATAAAGAGTTCTGGAGGTCAGAAAAAAGTTTTAAAAAAGTATTTTATCTGTTCAGAACGGATTAATTGGTTTTCAATGCATGTACAAATTTTTTTCGCAATACGAACAGATTAATTGGTTTTCAATGCATTTACGAATTCATTTCTAATCATGTCCCTGTACAGTATTTATACCTTTAAAGTGCACTTTATAAAGAGTTCTGAACAGATACAATACTTTTTTAAAACTTTTTTCTGACCTCCAGAACGGATTAATTGGTTTTCAATGCATTTACAATTTTTTTTTCGCAATATGAACAGATTAATTGGTTTTCAATGCATTTACGAATTAATATTTAATCATGTCCCTGTACAGTATTTATGCCTTTAAAGTGCACTTTACAAAGAGTTTTGAACAGATAAAATACTTTAAAAAAATTTTCTGACCTCCAGAACGGATTAATTGGTTTTCAATGGGAAACTGCGTTTCGGTTTACAAATTTTTTGCAATACAAAACGTCCCTCAAAACGCATTAAATGCGTAAAACGAGGTACGCCTGTATTTCCCCAGCTGGGATCTACAGATGGTGCATACAGTCGCCCATAGAAATCAATTACAGGATCAGGGGTGGACTGACAACTCATGGGGCCCCCGGGCAATAGGGGATTATGGGGCCCCTGTGTCCTCACCCACACCCAAAAAAGCCTATGAAAGGTACCAGGGGCATCTCATGGGGCAGTGCCCAAGTTCCCAAATGGTCAGTTTGCCCCTGGCACCGGGACATGACGGCAAGGGCTATCTCCAAGATACGTACTTTCCTCACCCCAGACACTACTACACAACTCTGAAAGCCTATGAAAAAGCCAATGAAAGGTACCAGGGGCATCTCATGGGGCCCCCTACTGAGCCCGGGCCCTCGGGCAGTGCTCAAGTGCTTGAATGGTCAGTCCGCCCCCTGTACAGGATGCGGATGTACGCAGGTATACGCTGGTAGGTGTAAAATACTGATACCGACGTACAGCTGCATGACTGTCTGCCCTCAGGGCCCAAGAGCAGCAATGCGGTATACTGCAGCTTACCAGTTCTTAGATGTGGTGGCTGCATTTGTTTTCCTCTTTCAGGCATTTTTTTTCACCTGGTGATCCTGCCAGTAATGCACTTCCTGTCTTAGGGTGACAACGCTCACTGCACTGTACATGGAGGAGGAGCCACAGGAAGTCTGTCAAAGCTACAAATCACACACCCCTTTCTTCCATAACATGAAGGGGGAGGGGTTCTGTAGTCCGAGATAGAGTTAGCTGGGAATGGTGATATCGATAATAGGAAGTTATCAGCTTCAGCACAGATTTAACATCATGGTGCAAACAGGAGAAGTCCATTGATGTTAAATTGGTAGTAAAGTCTCTTTCTTCATTTAAAAGAATGGTCCCCCATGCAGGCTTAGGTCATAATGTAGAAAAGACAAAATCCCCTGAGCTCAAGAGTGGTGTTCTGGTCATGGATGGGTCTCGGGTCCTTAGCAATTCCAATACCGGCGGCACAGGCTTTGCTGCCCTCTAAGGGTCGGGGGAATCTCAGGAGGGCGCACCAGCCTCGTGCATTACCTGGGAGGCAGCTTTATGCATTCAAAATAGATGTATACTCACAAAACTTCAGTAACAAAAGCATATAAAAGTCCAAAGCGACCCGGTCACTGAGCCAGCTCCCAAACGCAAGAGGACCCTCCAACTGGCTGACGCGTTTCGAAGGGCGATCCTCTCTTCCTCAGAGCCACTGGCTCTGCGCCCTCTGCCTGGTGCACCCTTTAATGCTTGTGGTAGGTCCAGGGGTGGACTGACCATTTGGAAACTCGGACACTGCCCGAGGGCCCAGGGTCAGTAGGGGGCCCCATGAGAGGCCCCTGGTACCTTTTTCATAGGCTTTTTTGAGTTTGGGAAAGGACACAGGGGCCCCATGATCCCCTATTGCCTGGGGGCCCCATGAGTTGTCAGTCCGCCCCTGGTTAGGTCATAATGTATTAGCATGCACTGCCTACTAGTACATTATCACAGACTTACCTGCAGACAGAGCCCTCCAGTGCCGTGCTGACACAGCTCTCCAGCGGCTTTCATCTTTTGCCTGGTGTTCCTTCCTGGTTGCTGATCCTCAGTCACTTCAACGGTCGGGCTGCGGGTGAGGTTGCTCCCATACATGCGCACAGGAGTTACATCGCCGCAGGATGGAAATGTGGTCTGAGCCGCGCATGTGCAGCTCAGATCACATTACCCACTGACAGGCGGCGGGGGTGGGGGGCATTTATGACAGAAGAGAACACTAAGGTCTCCTCTTTTATAAAACCTTGCCTGTCAGAGGATTTCCCATTCCAAGTACTTTACTACCATTTTAACTCAATAATAATGGAAAATATTGCTGTTTTTTATTTGTTTATTTTTTATGTTTTTGTTTTGTTGTGTTTTTTGCTACCGGCAAAACATACAAAGAAAAAAAAAAGTAAATGGAAACCTAGTTTATAAATAAATGATTGCCGTGTTGTCTATGTGTAGTGAATGCTGAGTGCGCAATTATTTGTATGAACGACAGTTTTCCTATATCAATATTTTGTATCATTTTTCAGCAGTTCCCATTTTACAGATGGACACAAATCTGCAACGTCCGAAACGAAGATTTGGTTTTTGCTTTTTTGTTTCAGCCGTATAGTATCATTGCTCTGATACCTTCTACATTTTTGGATACATGTCTTTATTTTACTATTTAACCTCTTGCTGCCCACTTACTTCCTAATTGCCCAAATGTGAATGGGGCCTTCAGGTCCATATTGTTAGGTTGTAAGCTCCAAGGAGCAGGGCCCTCCTAACCAGTGGCGCCCGAGGCAGGTGCGGGGAGTGAGGCCCGCACCGGGTGACACCGACCGCATGGGGTGACACTGGACCTGCTCCACGAAAAAAAGGTAAGTTGTAAAGCAGGCCAACGATCCCTGCAGGGATCGTCGGCTTTCTTTACAACTTACCTTTTCTTGGAGCGGGTCCGGTGTCACCCCGTACAGGTTGCATCCCTGTAGGGATCGCCGGCATGCAACCTATACGGGGTGACACCGGACCCGCTCCAAGAAAAGATAAGTTGTAAAGAAAGCCGACGATCCTTGCAGGATGGATCAGATCTGCGGATTGAGCATAATTATTATTATTATACAGTATTTATACAGCGCCAACAGTTTGCTCAGCGCTGCACATTACAATGGGAGACAATACACGTGACAATACAATTCAATACACGAGGGGTTCGAGGGCCCTGCTCCTAGGAGCTTACAATCTAGGAGGGGGGATAGTGGTACAGGAGAAAATAGCTGTGGGGGATGGAGTGGTAGGAAGAGTGGAGGAGATCAGCAATTAGCTGAGGGAGGGCTTCCCTGAAGAGGTGGGTTTTCAGGATGCGCCTAAAGATGAGGAGGGTAGGTGATAATCTGATGGATTGGGGTAGGGAGTTCCAGAGGATGGGGGAGGCCCTGGAGAAGTCCTGGAGATGGGCATGGGAGGAGGAGATCAGGAAACTAGAGAGTAGGAGTCCGATCCATTATGCTCAATCCGGGGGTGTCACCAAGTGTTACCGCAACGGGTGACACCAACCCTAGGGACGCCTCTGCTCTTAACCCTCTTGTATTGAACTGTATTATCTCCCGTTATATTGTAACGCGCTGAGCAAACTGTTGGCGCTATATAAATCCTGTATAATAATAATAATAAGAATAATCTAAATCCTGTATAATAATAATAATTATAATATACCACACATATGCGTCCCTGGGGATCCAATCTTTCTGTTTTGAGAGCGTGCTCAATGCATGCTCCCGGCATAGAGACCAAGCTGTCCAAGACCACTTTCGATCCCTACTAATGAGCATTCCAATCAAGGGCGGACTGACCATTTGGAAACTTGGGCACTGCCCGAGGGCCCGGGGTCAGTAGGGGGCCCCATGAGATACCCCTGGTACCTTTTTCATAGGCTTTTTTGAGTTTGGGCAAGGACACAGGGGCCCCATGATCTCCTATTGCCCGGGGGCCCCATGAGTTGTCAGTCCACCCCTGGTTCCAATCATGTGACCACTGTGACAACCAACCCCAGAGGGAGGTTACATGATCGCTTTCAGAACCTTTTAAAGGGACACCAAGGCAGGAAGGGGCTAAAATTACAAAATTACCATTTAAATTGAAATAAATATTTATCAGAAAGAAAAAAAAGATCCCCACCTGTTTAAAGCATGTCTAAAGTCAAAGGTTCTTTTTTTGTTAGTTTGGGGCAGAGTAGGGAAGGGTTGGAACCCCTGTCAGGTACTGATTGCTATCTGTGTCCTTGCTGGAGGAATTCCCCTTCAGGCTCTATGCACACTGGACGTTTTTAGAACACTGGTAGCGTTAGCTGTGTAAAGTCACGTTAAACATGCGAGTATTTCAGCGGTTTTTAGCATTTTTTGCATTAGCAGTTAGCCGTGTTTTTCCGCGTTCCCTTTTTTTTTTAATCACACACAAAAATATTTTTTTTGCTCCAAAAATGCCGGTTTGTCACGTTTTACCGCATTTTGTCACATTTTTCAGTGTTAGAGCATTTTTACAGTTAAAAAAACACCTCTAGAAACCCACTAGTCCTGTTTTTTTTCCATCCAAAAAATGTCCCAGCCAAAAAACGTTGATCACAGTCTATGTGTGTATGGACACCTAGGATGACATGCTGAGGGGGTTTACTGGCTGTAGAAAAAAAATACCAAAAGCCAAAAACAGCCGCTGTAAAAACGTCCCGTGTGCATGAAGATTCACTGTTGTCACCAGTACTGAACATGAGATCAAGTCCAAAGTATTGAGTTGTCACTGGAACAGGAATACAGGAGAAATGTTCCAATGGTGACACTTGTTTTGCTGCTACCTATCTAGAAGGGGATTTTCCCTTGACCTCCAGAGGATTTCTCCCCCTTCCCGACCAGGCCATTTTTTGAGTTATGGCCAAGGGTGGACTGACCATTTGGAAACTTGAGCACTGCCCGAGTGCCCGGGGTCAGTAGGGGGCCCCATTAGATGCCCCTGGTACCTTTTTCATAGGCTTTTTTGAGTTTGGGCAAGGACACAGGGGCCCCATGATTCCCTATTGCCCGGGGGCCCCATGAGCTGTCAGTCCGCCCCTGGTTATGGCGCTGTGTTACTTTAACTGACAATTGTGCGGTCATGCAATGCTGCACCCAAATGAAATTTACGTCCTTTTTTCCCACGAATTGAGCTTTGTATCAGTGGTATTTGATTGCCTGTGTGTTTTTGATTTTTTTTGCGCTATAACAAAAAAATATATATATTTTTCTATTAAGCATGTCCAATAAAAAAATCTTTAAAAATCTAATTTTGTAATAAATTTTGGGCCACAATGTATTTTGCGACGTCTTTGCTAAAAAAAATCCCAATACGTGTAAATTAATCAATTTACATGAAAGTTATAGCGTTTACAAATGGCGTTCTATATACTGGAATTTTTTTTTTTTTTAATTGTAATGGTGGCGATCAGCGGCTTAGAGTGGGACTGCAGCAGGCATTCTGACACTGGGGGGAACTGACTTGGTGTCACTGACATTCCCGGCGGCACCAATACAGTGATCAGTGCTAAAAAAAAAAAAAAAAAAAAAAAGCACTGACACTGTACTAATGGCACTGGGCAGGAATGGGTTAACATCTGGAATGATCAAAGGGTTAACTGTGTGCTGTTTTACTGTGTGTGCATGCTTTTTACTGTAAGCAAGCTGCTTTGTATGGCTCTGCTATGCATTGGGAGGAATTGTGCGCCATCATTGGTGTCATTGGGAAGAATTATGCTCCATCATTGATGTCATTGGGAGGAACTGTGCGCCATCATTGGGAAGAATTATGCTCCATCATTGATGTCATTGGGAGGAATTGTGCGGTGTCATTGGGAAGAATTATGCTCCATCATTGATGTTATTGGGAGGAATTGTGCACCATCATTGGTGTCATTGGGAAGAATTATGCTCCATCATTGATGTCATTGGGAGGAATTGTGCGCCATAATTGGTGTCATTGGGAAGAATTGTGCTCCATCATTGATGTCATTGGGAAGAATTATGCTCCATCATTGGTGTCATTGGGAAGAATTATGCTCCATCATTGGTGTCATTGGGAAGAATTATGCTCCATCATTGGTGTCATTGGGAAGAATTATGCTCCATCATTGGTATCATTGGGAGGAATTGTACCCCATTGTTTGTGTCATTGGGAAGAATTATGCTCCATCATTGGTTCTCTCCCCTGTCTGTAATACTCGTCGATCACCGGGTGCCTGCGAGTAATCACCGGCTGGGACCCGGTGATTGACAGCTGCACCTCCTACCTGGAGGTGCAAAATCACGTATATATACACGTAATTTTGCGTGCCAGTGCCTCCCTGTAGCAGTATTTCCGCTATAGGGTGGTGGGAAAACGTTCTCCGCTCAGTTCCTGTTGTGTCTCAAGACGGGAAGCAAAGAAACATCTCCCTAAGGGGGCACAGACAGCCTTACAGGGGTTTCAGCAATTCCCTATGGGGGGGAGGGGGGCAGGCAATATGTTGCCCCTTCACTGCATTGCATGGCCCCATAGACTTGCATGGGCCCCTTTGGTAGCAGTAATGCAGAAGAATGTGACATGCTATTCATTGTTGTGTATTGCCGGAGCGACTGCAGAACAAATGCAGAGAAGTTCCCAGGAGCAGATCTGTGTAACGCTGCACGTTTCTCCATCGATGACCATCAGTCAATGCAAATCCAAAGTTGAAAGCGGATGAAATTTCAAAGTACTCTGGAACAACAATTATTCAGCCATCGAATGTACTGAAAGTGTACGAATGTTTTACAAAGGGGTGTGCGAACATTTATGAGTGTCAGGCCGGTTTAAGAGTAGGAGCGGTTGAATAGTTTATCAATAGACATTGGGCAGGGCTGACACCACCCAGTCCATAAAAATGCTTTGTGTTTCAGCCCATGGCAGGAGGTGAGAGCAGTCAGGTAGATCAACAGGTATTTTTTTGCGCTTGTAGGATCTTTACAGTATATGTGAACCCTCACCTTGTACAACAAACCATTCAGTTTAAAATAGAAATGAAAGGTAAAACATTTGTGTATAGATAAAAAACAAACACATTTCCCCCCTTTTTTTTATAAGTGATCACATTCCCTCTGTTCTCAGCTGCATAGAGAACTGGGGGAGGAGGAGAGAGAGGGGGGGGGATAGAGAGAGAGGAGGGGGGGATAGAGAGAGAGGAGGGGGGGATAGAGAGAGAGGAGAGGGGGGCAGAGAGAGAGAGAGGGGGTAGAGAGAGAGGGGGATAGAGAGAGAGGGGGGGAGAGAGGGGGAGAGAGAGGGGAGAGAGAGGGGGGAGACAGAGAGAGAGGGGGGAGACAGAGAGAGAGGGGGGAGACAGAGAGAGGAGAGAGAGGGGGGAGACAGAGAGAGGAGAGAGAGGGGGGAGACAGAGAGAGAGGGGGGAGACAGAGAGAGAGGGGGGAGACAGAGAGAGAGGGGGGAGACAGAGAGAGAGGGGGGAGACAGAGAGGGGGGAGACAGAGAGGGGAGAGAGAGGGAAGAGACAGAGAGGGGAGAGAGAGGGAAGAGACAGAGAGAGGAGAGAGAGGGAAGAGACGGAGAGAGAGGGGGGAGAGAGAGGGGGGAGAGAGAGGGGGGGAGACAGAGAGAGAAGAGAGAGGGGGGAGACAGAGAGAGGAGAGAGAGGGGGGAGACAGAGAGAGGAGAGAGAGGGGGGGGACAGAGAGAGGAGAGAGAGGGGGGGACAGAGAGAGGAGAGAGGGGGGGGCAGAGAGAGGAGAGAGGGGGGGAGACAGAGAGAGGAGAGAGGGGGGAGAGAGGGAAGAGAGAGAGGGAAGGGGGAGGGGAGAGATGGAGAGAGAGAGGGAAGAGAGAGCGAAGAGAGAGCGAAAGGAGAGAGGGAAGAGAGAGCGAGAGAGGGAAGAGAGAGAGGGAAGGGGGAGGGGAGAGATGGAGAGAGAGAGAGGAGAGAGCGAAAGGAGAGAGGGAAGAGAGAGTGAGAGGAGAGAGGGAAGAGAGAGCGAGAGGAGAGAGGGAAGAGAGAGCGAGAGGAGAGAGGGAAGAGAGAGCGAGAGGAGAGAGGGAAGGGAGAGCGAGAGGAGAGAGGGAAGGGAGAGCGAGAGGAGAGAGGGAAGGGAGAGAGAGAGGAGAGAGGGAGAGAGAGGAGAGATGAGAGAGGGGGGGGGGGAGATGCAGAGGGAAGAGAAAGAGAGGAGAGAGAGAGGGAAAGGGGGGAGAGGAGAGAGTGTTTAGAAAACACATTGGAAGAGAGCAGAACAGATAGAGAACTGACCATGCTGCATTCTCTTGCCTAGTGTGGTCAGTTTTTAATAGGA
Organism: Staurois parvus; assembly: GCF_062004578.1. Taxonomy (NCBI): domain Eukaryota; kingdom Metazoa; phylum Chordata; class Amphibia; order Anura; family Ranidae; genus Staurois; species Staurois parvus. The sequence continues at coordinate 94,766 of NW_028318818.1, read as the reverse complement.
AAGCAGAGGGACTGGCAGGATCACCAGGGATTTTACCCAAAGGAAGCAATACACAGGATATGTTTACATGCAAGTACATGGTACAGCAGGCACACATCAGGAATATGAAATGTTGGGTTTACAAATTCTTTAAAACAGGGATCTCCAAACTTTCTAAACAAAGCAACATTTAGAAACTTTAGGGGAGGCGGAGCATGGCCATCAGGAGTAGAAAATGTTCTGGCATCAGTAGGAGTAAACAATGCTTCATCGTTGGTGTCGTTTGGAGGAATTATACCCTAGTGTTGGCGTCATTGGGAAGACTTATGCTCCATCGTTGGTGTCATTAGGAGGAATTGTACCCCAGTGTTGGCATCATTTAGAAGAATTATGCTCCATTGTTGGTGCCATTGGGAAGAATTTCATTCCATCGTTGGTGTCACTGGGAGGAATTGTGAGCCATCCTTGGTGTCATTGGAAAGAATTATGATATATCATTGGTGTCATTGGGAATTGTGCGTCTTCATTGGTGTCATTGAGAGGAATTGTGCCTCTTTGTTGGTGTCATTAGGATGAATTGTACCCCAATGTTTGCGTCATTGGGAAGAATTATGCTCCATCATTGGTGTCATTGGGAAGAATTATGCTCCATCATTGGTGTCATTGGGAAGAATTATGCTCCATCATTGGTGTCGTTGGGAAGAATTACACTCCATCATTGGTGTCATTGGGAGGAATTGAGCGCCATAGTTTGTGTCATTAGAAAGAATTATGCTTCATTACTGGTGTCATTGGGAGGAACTGTGCACCATCCTTGGTCTCATTGGGAGGAATTGTGCCTCTTCATTGGTGTCATTGGGAGGAATTGCATGCCATTGTTGGTGTCAGTCGACAAATAGTGCCCCAAGGTCCAGATAAAAGAAACAAGCAAAGGGCACATGTGGCCCCCGGGCCGCAGTTTGGAGACCCCTGCTGTAAAGGAATAAATCATGGGGAAGCATGTACTGCAGTGATGTAGCTGCATGTTCTGCCTGCTATACACTTCAATTACGTCTCGATCTGTCATGCAGGAAGGAGTGTATGACCCATAATAGAATGGTGCCGATTGGAGGCAAAGTCCTTGCAGCGGCTTGTGGTTTGGCTGTATTTGTGTCTGAGCGCCCAGCTGCATCCTCCATTCAGTAACCAGATGAAACTACAGATCTAGGTTAAGGCGTGCTCAGGAGCAGAGCGGATTTTCCCGCACAGATCATCGCAGGTCCTTCCAATGTCTCACCACCCAGAACAGTAACACATCATCCCGATGATGTCACTTCACGACCTTTGACATTTGCACCCTCCTGGGCGCAGGAGAAGTCACATCTATCACGGCCAGCAAAGAAAACCTTCTAGAAATATAAAGCTGTAAGGTTTGCAAGGCTTGTCATGTGCGGGAAAGTGTTCCGGAGAGGAAAGCATGTTGCAAGCCGTGGTGTAACAGATCATTGTGAAATGCGGCACTGCCTGGTGAAAGGAGAGGAGCTGTGCTGAGCGCACAGAGCGCAGGCCGTCAGCAGCTGTCGCCATTCCAGGGTCGTAAAAAGATGCGCGAAGCGGACAATGGCGCACCTTGAGCACATGCAGCTCCAAACCAACCCCCGGTTTTATCACATTACATTTCTACAATCTCTCTCCCAGGAATCAAAAACCGATATTATAGTGTATGTCTCGCCCAACTTTTTTTATGTCTTTGTGGGTGGTATAGGGAAGGGTTAAAGCCCCTGCCAGGTTGCTTTCTTGCTCTTTGTGTACCATTGGGGAAGCTTCCCTTCACTTCCTGTCCCAGAGATGCACCAGGAAGTTAGGGGGAATCTCCCAAAGTGAGGGGAATTATCCTCTAAAGGTTGTAAAACAAGAAGTTGATCCCCATAGTTTGAATCTGATATTGGATCTGTTGTTTTTCAACTTCATACAAGGTGACAACAGTGTTCATTCTACAGCGACATCATTGCAGCGTTGTCACCCTGTGGACATGGGGTTTTTTTGGATTGGAACCCTTTCGCTGCCAGAGCGGTTTTGCTTTTTTTTTTTGCACACACGTTTGAAAAAAATCATTTTAGGCCTGAAGATTACACAAAATCCCCAGACATTTTATCATTTCTGAAAGCAGACACCCTAGAGCAGTGGTCTCCAAGCTGCAGCTCTGGGGCCAGATGTGGCCCTTTGCCTACCTCTAGCCGGCCCTTGGGACACTATTCCATCCACAACTGACACCATTGAGGGGGCACTATTCCTCCCACTGACACCAATGATGGGGCACCATTCCTCCCTCCTACAACAATGATGTTGCATCATTCCTCCCACTGACACCAATGATGGGGCCCCATTCCTCCCACTGACACCAATGATGGGGCCCCATTCCTCCCACTGACACCAATGGTGGGGCATCAATCCTCCCAAGGACACAAATGGTGGGGCATCATTCCTCCCACTGATACCAATAATCGGGCACCATTCCTCCCACCAACTCCAGTGATAGGGCACTATTCCTCCCACCGACACCAATGATGGGGCACCATTCCTCCCAATGACACCAATGATGGGGCACTATTCCTCCCACTGACACCAATGATGGGGCCCCATTTCTCAAATGACACCAATGACGGGGCACCATTCCTCCCACGGATATCAATGATGGGGCACTATTCCTCCCACTGATACCAATGATGGGGCACTATTCCTCACACACTGACACTAATGATGGGGCACTATTCCTCCCACTGACACCAATGACGGGGCACCATTCCTCCCACGGATATCAATGATGGGGCACTATTCCTCCCACTGACACCAATGATGGGACACTATTCCTCCCACTGATACCAATGATGGGACACTATTCCTTCCACTGATACCAATGATGGGACACTATTCCTCCCACTGACACCAATGATGGGGCACTATTCCCCCCACTGACACCAATGACGGGGCACCATTCCTCCCACGGATATCAATGATGGGGCACTATTCCTCCCACTGACACCAATGATGGGACACTATTCCTCCCACTGATACCAATGATGGGACACTATTCCTTCCACTGATACCAATGATGGGACACTATTCCTCCCACTGACACCAATGATGGGACACTATTCCTCCCACTGACACCAATGATGGGGCATCCTTCCTCCCACCAACTCCAATGATGGGGCACTATTCCTCTCACCAACTCCAATGATAGGGCACCATTCCTCCCAATGACACCAATGATGGGGCACTATTCCTCCCACCGACACCAATGATGGGGCACTATTCCTCCCACCAACTCCAATGATGGGGCACTATTCCTCCCAATGACACCAATGATGGGGCACTATTCCTCCCACCGACACCAATGATGGGGCACAATTCCTCCCAATGACACCAATGATGGGGCACTATTCCTCCCACTGACACCAATGATGGGGCACTATTCCTTCCAATGACACCAATGATGGGGCACCATTCCTCCCACTGATACCAATGATGGGGCACTATTTCTCTCACTGACACCAATGATGGGGCACTATTCCTCCCATTGACACCAATGATGGGGCACCATTCCTCCCATTGACACCAATGATGGGGCACCATTCCTCCAACTGACACCAATGATGGGACACCATTCCTCTCACTGACACCAATGATGGGGCACTATTCCTCTCACTGACACCAATGACGTGGCACCATTCCTCCCACTGACACCAATGACGGGGCGCCATTCCTCCCACTGACACCAATGATAGGTCGCCATTCATCCCGTTGATGTGCACACTGGTACTTCATTCACAAACCCTGCAGCTTTCAGACTGACAGCCTGTACAGAGGTATGGGCCTAGTGCTGCAGCTTCCCTGCAGGAGCCTGACATTGCACCCGTGATCAGTGGAGGCTTTGCAGGCTCCTGCAGGAAAAAAATTAAATAATAAATGCACTTTTTTTTTTATCCCTGCGAAATTTGTGCATTTATTATTTTCTTCCTGAAAGGTGAACTTGCCCTGTAAAGAGAAACTTCACCCTACCTATAAGAAATAAAATGTCAAATCCCTGGCACTTGTCCCTGCATGCAAGCAAAATCCATACTAGTTCCAGCATTGCCTAGGGTTGTCTTCTTGCATGCATGGTTCCCTTTGCTTTGCTCCTGTGCCGCCATCTTTAAACAAGATCCAGATATGTCAGGGGTGTCTGCCAGCTTCTATAGACCTGTCAGAGACCCATAGCATGCCTGTGCACGCGCTGGATCCCCCCTGTGCACGTGCTGGATCCCTCCTGTGCACGTGCTGGATCCCTCCTGTGCACGCGCTGGATCCCCCCTGTGCACGCGCTGGATCCCCCCTGTGCACGCGCTGGATCCCCCCTGTGCACGTGCTGGATCCCCCCTGTGCACGTGCTGGATCCCCCCTGTGCACGTGCTGGATCCCTCCTGTGCACGCGCTGGATCCCCCCTGTGCACGCGCTGGATCCCCCCTGTGCACGCGCTGGATCCCCCCTGTGCACGCGCTGGATCCCCCCTGTGCACACGCAGATTGGCTGGGGATCTGCCAAAGTGTTGCCAGAGATTCGCAGTTTGTGCACGTTCGGGATCTGGTGCAGCGCCTGTTCGGACGTAGACATCACAGGAGGCGGCAGCGCCATTCATGCATGTTTCCCGCACCATACTCCAATCACACTGTCCTGGTGATCTGCGAGTGTCGGCGCACTCTTAGCGACGCCCCACATGCAGATAAAATGCGTTTCCTGCGTCGGATCGCACCAAATCGCAAGGTACAAAACGACTGTGTGATCCGGTTGTAGTGCAGTATCAAACGTGGTGCATGCACATCTTTGGTGCAGTGCGGTACGATTTGAGCTCATTCAAAATACTTTAGAAAATGGTGCGGCTCCCACCAAATCAGAACCGCACCGATATGACCGCGGACAATAGGGTGCAGCTTGGCATGCAATTTCTAAGTCGCATGGCATGGCAATTCACATCCAGTGTGACCGGGCTGTAAGGCTTGGTTCACACTGGATGCGATTTCAAATCACACATTTTGTTTGCCTCGTTTTCTAAAGATTTCCCAGCGATTTCTTGCGTTTTGCAGTGCGATTTCTATTGTAGTCTATATGTGAAATCGCAACAAACTGCAGAAAAAGTCATACAAGAACCACTTTAGAAATCTCGCTGCAGAAAATCGCGTATGTTAAGATGCCGACATTCACATTCATGAGATCCGATTTCAGGTAGGATTTCAATTCCAAAATCGCGCCTGAACTTGTGGCGGTGTGAACCAGCCCTAAGCCCCCCGGGCACATCAAAGCTGATTTTGAAATCATGTGACTTACAGTGAAGTCGCACAATTTCAAAATCGGATGACCTGCTGATTTGCAAGACATCTCACACCAGAGGCGGACTGACAACTCATGGGGACCCTGGGGAATAGGGGATCATGGGGCCCCTGTGTCCTTGCCCAAACTCAAAAAAGCCAATGAAAAAAGGTACCAGGGGCATCTCATGGGGCCCCCTACTGACCCCGGGCCCTTGATCAGTGTCCGAGTTTCCAAATGGTCAGCCCGCCCCGTCTCACACAGATGTCTATGCAAATCACACCGATGTGACCGGGGAATTGGTTCACACTGGATGTGATTTAAAAATCGCACTTTTTTTGCGATTTCACCGCGTTTGCTGAAGATTTGTTTGCAACTTGTGAAGATTTCCCAACGATTTCTTGCGATTTCCATTGCGATTTCTATTGTAGTCTATGTCTGTGAAATGGCAACATACTGCAGAAAAAAGAATACAAGAACGACTTTTGAAATCGCGCTGCAGCAAATCACGTATGTTAAGACGCCGACATTCATTAGATCCGATTTCAGGGACGATTTTAATTCCCAAATCGCACCTGAAATCGCGGCGGTGTGAACCTGGGTTAATGAAGTCCCCGATCCTTTCCAAAAACACAGCGGCTCAAAAAATCCTAGATGTGAACGTGTCCCATAGGAAACCATGTTAGGCGGACTGCAGAACGTTTCTGCAAAAAGCACTAAAAAACGCATTGGAGGCCAACCCAACCCCCCCCCCCCCCCTTCAGTCTGAGAATACAATGCCACCCATATTCTCTACAGAAAAGTCTGCTGGGATTTGTAGTCCCACGGGCATTGCGGCAGATGGCTATCTTCCACCATCCCAGAGCTGGACATTTAAAGGACAGGTCCATGTTCTGAAGACAAGGGGACTCACCATGGTGTCGGCTGTGTCCTGTGTCGGTGGAGAATTGGCAGTGATTGGGGTCGGTTCTCACCGGAGCCTGTGTGACGGATCTCTGTGAGAAGTGAGCTGCTGACGGCGCAGGCAGCTGTCATATCAATGGGGGAGGGGCCGCCTGCAGCGGAGAACGCCTTGGAGGCGGAGCTGCTGTCACAACCTCTTCTACGGTATGCGCTGTGCGTGAGGGGGAGGAGCCTATGCCACGCCTCCTTCATGCATGCACTCTAAAGCCATGAGAAGGGGAGGGGCCCAGGGGATAGGGGAGGGGACAGTGAATGACGAGAATGAAGAGTACCTGTCATCCGGAGAGTCTTCTGCATCCTTTGCTTCGCTTTCTCCCTCTTTCATGTCATCTGTAATACATTGTATTCATTTATATTCATCCCTACCAATGTAGCCAGTGCAGGGGCGGACTGACAACTCATGGGGCCCCCGGGAAATAGGGGATCATGGGGCCCCTGTGTCCTTGTCCAGGAGTGGACTGACAACTGATGGGGCCCCCGGGCAATAGGGGATCATGGGGCCCCTGTGTCCTTGTCCAAACAAAAAAACCTATTAAAGGTACAAGGGGCATCTCATGGGGCCCCCTACTGACCCCGGGCCCTCGGGCAGTGCCCGAGTTTCCAAATGGGCGGACTGACAACTCATGGGGCCCCCGGGCAATAGGGGATCATGGGGCCCCTGTGTCCTTGTCCAAACAAAAAAGCCTATGAAAGGTACCAGGGGCATCTCATTAGGCCCCCTACTGACCCCGGGCCCTCGGGCAGTGCCCGAGTTTCCAAATGGGCGGACTGACAACTCATGGGGCCCCCGGGCAATAGGGGATCATGGGGCCCCTGTGTCCTTGTCCAAACAAAAAAGCCTATGAAAGGTACCAGGGGCATCTCATTAGGCCCCCTACTGACCCCGGGCCCTCGGGCAGTGCCCGAGTTTCCAAATGGGGCGGACTGACAACTCATGTGGCCCCCGGACAATAGGGGATCATGGGGCCCCTGTGTCCTTGTTCAAACAAAAAAGCCTATGAAAGGTACCAGGGGCATCTCATGGGGCCCCCTACTGACCCCGGGCCCTCGGGCAGTGCCCGAGTTTCCAAATGGTCAGTCTGCCCCAGGGGTGGACTGACAACTCATGGGGCCCCCGGGCAATAGGGGATCATGGGGCTCCTATGTCAAAGCACACCCTAAAAAGTCTATAAAAAAGGTAACAGGCATTTCATGGGGCCCCCTACTGACCCTGGGCCCTCGGGCAGTGCCCGAGTGCTTGAATGGTCAGTCCGCCCCTGAGCCAGTGACACCTGAAAACAGTTACAATGTTTCACCATTTCATGCATTTCTGATACTGTTTATCCCCCGGTCACACCGCCGCGATTTGCGAATTGAAATCGGATCTAATGAATGTGAATGTCGGCGTCTTAACATTTGCTGAAGCGCGATTTCTGCAGTAGTTCTTGTATTACTTTTTCTACAATAGAAATCGCACTGCAAAACGCAATGGAAAATGCAAGAAATCTTCACAAGGTGCAATCAAATCTTCAGAAAATGTGAAATTGCAAAAAAGCGCAATTTTCGCAGTAGTTCTTGTATTACTTTTTCTGAAGCTTTTGCGATTTCACATATAGACTACAATAGAAATCGTACTTCCAAACGCAAGAAATCGTTGGGAAATCTTCACAAGTTGCAAACAAACCTTCAGCAAACGCAGTGAAATCGCAAAAAAAGTGCGATTTTAAATCACATTTAGTGTGAACCAAGCCAAGCCCCCAGTCACATCGGGTGCGATTTGCATGCCAGGTGACTTATATACTACATATATACATAGGTGACATATATACTACAATAGAAATCGCACTGCAAAACGCAATGGAAAACGCAAAAAATTGTTGGGAAATCTTCACAAGTTGCAAACAAATCTTCAGAAAACACTGTGAAATCGCAAAAAAAAAAAACTGCACAATTTTAAATCACATCCAGGGCACATCGGGTGCGATTTGGCATGCGATTTGCATGCCAGGTGACTTGCAAATTGTAGGCCAAGTTGCACCCTATTGTTTGCTATTAGAGCGGTCATATCGGTGCGGTTCCAACTTGGTCGGAGTCGCACCGATTTTTAATGTAGTCCATGCACTACTTTTCGTGCGATTTGCAAATTGCAAGGGAATCGACGGGTCACCCGATTATGAAATCATGCAAATTCACTGTAAGTCGCACAATTTCAAAATCGACTCTGATGTGACCGGGGGGTTGGTTCACACTGCCACGATTTCAGGTGCGATTTTGCAATTTAAATTGCACCTGAAATTGAATCTAATGAATGTGAATGTGAGTGTCTTAACATATGCGATTTCTAAAGTCGTTCTTGTATTGCTTTTCCTGCAGTTTGTCACAATTTCCCAATACATAGACTACAATAGAAATCGCACTGCAAAACGCAAGAAATCACTGGGAAATCTTCGCAAGTTGCAAACAAATCTTCAGAAAACGCGGTGAAACTGCAAAAAAACGCACAATTTTAAATCACATCCAGTGTGAACCACCCCCCCGGGTGCGATTTGCATGCCAGGTGACTTGCAAATCGTAGGCCAAGTCACACCCTATTGTCTGCTATTAGAGTGGTAATATCGATGCGGTTCTGACTTGGTTGGAGTCGCACCGATTTCTAATGTAGCCCATGCACTAGTTTTTGTGCGATTTGCATAGACATCTGTGTTAGGTCCCTAACTCACATTCATACATATACATACTAGGGACAATTTAGACAGGAGCCAATTAACCCACCAGCATGTCTTTGGAGTGTAGGAGGAAACCGGAGTACCTGGAGGAAACCCATGCAGGCACAGGGAGAACATGCAAACTCCAGGCAGGTGGTGCTGTGGCTGGGATTTGAACCGATGACCCTAGTACTGCCAGGTGGAAGTGCTAACCACTAAGCCACTGTGCTACCCATCTTTAAGAAAAGATATCAGGATGGCAGTCCTGCTGCAAAATTGACACTTCCAGGAGTGTCAGTTAGAGAGCTTTCTGGGCTACCCACAGCAACTTCCCCCAACCACCAACCCCTATGTCTTCAGTGAGTTTCAGCAGCATAGAGAGGCACTGAAAGCTGCTGTATAGTGAGCCTGCCATCATTTACTATGCGGCGCCCCCTAGTGAGATCTCCTTTTTGGGAGTTGTGCATTAGCGTTGTTTCATGTTTTTTGTATTTTATGTTTTTTTTTCCTTTATTCTTCAAGCCGGTTTCAGTTCACTGAATGAAAATGCGAGTTTTTGCTTATAAATGCATTGCCTATGCTATCATACAATCCAGGGGTGGACTGACAACTCATGGGACCCCCAGGCAATAGGGGATCATGGGGCCCCTGTGTCCTCGCCCACACTCAAATCACACCCAAAAAAGCCTATGAAAGGTACCAGGGACATCTCATGGGGCCCCCTACTGACCCCGGGCCCTCGGGCACTGCCTGAGTTCCCCAGTGGTCAGTCCGCCCCTGATACAATCCTTGAAGCTGCTACCAGCAAGAGTCATTGTGTCTGTCTTGGGGAGGTTGGGGGATGGTTAGTTTCAACCTGAGAACAAGGAAACGTAATCCTCACCTTGGTTCTCAGTATACAAGATATGTAAATAAAATGTCATATTCCAGGCCAGGTATGGGAACGTTCCCATAGATGCCATGAATGGTAATATTAGCCCAGCCCAGGACCATTCAAGTATTGCACGCAGGAAACCAAACACAAGCTGCAGTCACGCTTGCACAACCTTCCCCTCCCCCCAGTTTCAGCAATATTTGCTTTGGCATCTTCTGAAATCTTCCAGTTGTGCAAACCTGAACAACTTCTCTTTATAAACTGCTGTAGACGGCTCTGGTTAGGGAAGGCAACTGTCGTTCTTTCAGTGTAGCTGCCCCTGTGGTGCCTGCTTAATAGGCTGGAATAAATGGCATTCACCCCAGGGCCGTAGGACAAGAGGGGGCCTGGACTTCTGCTATTGAAGGATCTTAGCTAACAGCCGGCGTTATCAATGAAAAAAGTTGAATTCCGGGCAAGATTGTTTTTGGCAGGAAGCTGAAATGTCAACATGTCTTCAAGGAAATCCCACCCATGACAGTTGTCACTGGGGAGGGGTGTCTCCACCAAAGGCGGACTGACCATTCGAGCATTTGGGCACTGCCCGAGGCCCCGGGGTCAGTAGGGGGCCCCATGAAATGCCACTGGTACCTTTTTTATAGGCTTTTCTGAGTGTGGGCAAGGACACAGGGGCCCCATGATCCCTGATTGCCCGGGGGCCCCATGAGTTGTCAGTCCGCCCCTGGTCTCCACCGGAAGATTTCACCCAATCTACTGCTCCAGTGGGATCTGTCAGCTTTTGGATTTTATATCGGGTACAAAAGCCTAAAGCAGCATTTCTCAACTGTATTTTGCAGTCATGGCTCTAAAATATGTAGAATCTCAAGGCTCCCCAGGCTAAAATGGAACCTGGATTGATGCACACAATCACTCTGATGAAATGAACTTCGCATTAGAAGCCACCTTCACGTCAAAGGCCCCAATCAGGTTAGAGGTTCCTTTATGTGTCAGAGATCCCCCCAAAATATCAAAGTCGTGTCAAAGGCCCCCTTACACATCAGAGATCCTATCACCTCAAAGACCCCCTTTATATGTCTGAGGCCCATCATCAGAGTCAGAGGTCCTCCATCACTTCAGAGTTCCCCCATGACAGGATCCCCCCATCACATTTGAGTCACCCCATCTCCATAGAGTCCTGTCATCCATCTCTGATCTAGGGCAAACTGGTTTTCGTGCTCATGGCACCCTGAAGGCAACCCAAAGGACGCACCATGGTGCCACAGCACCCTCATTGAAAGACTCTGGCCTAAAGGATAAAGGCAACCACCAATTAAAGTGGACCTCAACCTAAAAATGAAGCTTACCCCCTATACATTTTCTCCCTCTAGACTGTGACTAAATCACGTTTATTTTTGGGAGGGGGTGTAAGGGGCAAGTGTCTTTGATGATACCTGCTCCTACTTCCTCATTCCTCATCTAGGCAAGGGCGATGTCACCTTGGACATTGGAGTCTTCGCATCACCATCCATCTCTGATCCAGGGCAAACTGGGTCTTGTGCTCACAGCACCCTGAAGGAAACCCAAAGGACGCACCAGGGTGCCACAGCACGCTCATTGAAAGACTCTGGCCTAAAGGATAAAGGTAACCACCCATTCAAGTGGACCTCAACTCAAAAATGAAGCTTACCCCCTTTTCCTCCCCCAGACTGTAACTAAATCATATTTTTTTTTGGGGGGGGGGGGTGTAAGGGGCAAGTGTTTTTTTCCACGGTACCTGCTCCCACTTCCTCATTCCTCATCGAGGCAAGGATGATGTCACCTTGGACCCCTCTGCCCATAACAGGGCCCGTCTCACAGCAGTTCACCATCTCATGCATGCGCAGTAGGAGCCGGCTGTGAGTTATTAGGAAGTGAAGGCTGGCTGCCAAAGCCAAGATGGCGGCAGAGAATCCAAAGCCCTGAGAAGCATCATCTGCATGGAAGACAGCACTGGAAGTTTTCGGCTGATAAGTATGTGTTTCTTAAAAGTCAGCAGCTACATAGCTATATATATAGCTGGTGACTTTCAGTTTTCACATGCCTGGGTGAAGTTCCTGTTTAACAAAAACCACAAGTCAGAATGTTGAATACCACTTATTAACTCCAGAAAAAGTATTCAAATGTAAATATACTGTAAATGTAATAGCATCTATAAAAGCACTGCTGCATTTTACTTTGCAATTTTTAAACTGTTACTAAACCCAGGACCCTGCATTCACTATATCTGCTCTCCCCGGACCCTGCGTTCACTATATCTGGTCTCCCCGGACCCTGCATTCACTATATCTGGTCTCCCCGGACCCTGCATTCACTATATCTGCTCTCCCCGGACCCTGCGTTCACTATATCTGGTCTCCCCGGACCCTGCATTCACTATATCTGCTCTCCCCGGACCCTGCGTTCACTATATCTGGTCTCCCCGGACCCTGCATTCACTATATCTGCTCTCCCCGGACCCTGCATTCACTATATCTGGTCTCCCCGGACCCTGCGTTCACTATATCCGCTCTCCCCGGACCCTGCATTCAGTATATCCGGTCTCCCCGGACCCTGCATTCACTATATCCGGTCTCCCCGGACCCTGCATTCACTATATCTGCTCTCCCCGGACCCTGCATTCACTATATCCGGTCTCCCCGAACTCTGCATTCACTATATCCGGTCTCCCCGGACCCTGCATTCACTATATCCGGTCTCCCCAAACTCTGCATTCACTATATCCGGTCTCCCCGGACCCTGCATTCACTATATCTGGTCTCCCCGCACCCTGCCTTCACTATATCCGGTCTCCCCGAACTCTGCATTCACTATATCCGGTCTCCCCGGACCCTGCATTCACTATATCTGGTCTCCCCGCACCCTGTATTCACTATATCCGGTCTCCTCGGACCCTGCATTCACTATATCTGGTCTCCCCGGACCCTGCGTTCACTATATCCGGTCTCTCCAGACCCTGCATTCACTATATCCGGTCTCCCCGGACCCTGCGTTCACTATATCTGGTCTCTCCGGACCCTGCATTCACTATATCCGGTCTCTCCGGACCCTGCAATCACTATATCTGGTCTCCCCGGACCCTGCATTCACTATATCCGGTCTCTCCGGACCCTGCATTCACTATATCTGGTCTCCCCGGACCCTGCATTCACTATATCTGGTCTCCCCAGACCCTGCATACACTATATCTGGTCTCCCCGGACCCTGCATTCACTATATCTGGTCTCCCCGGACCCTGCATTCACTATATCTGGTCTCCCACAGTACACAGAACATGGAAATGCAACTGTTGTAGTAAATACGGTTAAACACCTTTTCTCATCAGCAGTATATAGCAGTCTTGTGACTTCTTTCAGTGTTCAGCCGAGCACTGGTTAGCTTCCCTGACGGTATTCCTGAGTGTAGCTCGGGGTAAAGTTTCAGTACTACAAGCGGTAACCCCGAGCTACACTCGGGCTTACCATGCGGTGCTGCTCCGGCATCTGTTCTTCACTTACCTTGTCCTGCGCTCCCGCGATGTCCCTCCTGCAGTGTCCCCTGTAATGTCCTCCGGCCGATGCCGGCATCTGTCTTCTGGGTTCCATCCCCTGTGACGTCAGGACGTACGGGGGGACGGAACCGGCGGGAAATTTGAAAATGACAAAAAGTGACATTCACTAAATACACTAAAATCACATAGTATAACATTCCTGTATCAAACCATTTCACATACATTTTGTCCCGAGTGCTTTGTCCTGTGCCCTGCCTGCATTTTTACTGTTCTTTCTGCCTGGAAACTGAGAAACGTCCATGGCGTCCAAAAAGCGTCCCTTTAGGTCAAAAGCGGTTTTAGACCGGCTAGAGAACAGCGATAGTAAATCAGAACCACTTGCAGAATTGAGTGATAATGATTCGTGGGGGAAATTCCTCATCAGACACTGAAAACGATTTTGCGACTTTGCTCAGTGATGTGCGAACTTGGCGCTCTATTTCAAATTTCAGTGTTTTTGGTTTGATGACATTATTGAATTAAATTTATTATTATATTATTATTTTTTATGATTATTTGTTAAATTATAATTTATGATTTCGCGTTTCAAATTTTATCCTACCCGGGATGTTTACTAGACTCTTGTTCGGACAGATTTCAGCGAGTTATTCCTAAAAATTACAGCCTACAATAAAAAACTACATATTTCCATGCAAAAAAATGTACCGCTTTCAGCACAGAAATACTGACATAATCAGACTGCTAGGGAAGTTAAAGCATGTAGGAAGAGTTTTCATTCTCCTCTGACTGTCCTATGAGGCTGCATGACCCCTGACCCTCTGTGTCTGAACAGTGCTGATTGGCCCTGTGCTGATCACATTCACCCTCCCAAAGGAAAAAAAAAACACTTTCTAGCCATATACTCTAAACTGAGCATGTGCAGAGTGACTCCTAGAGCTCTGTTCTATCAGCTGAAGGACTGGGGATTTTAGAAGAAGGGGAGGGTCAGAGAAGACAGGATCAAACAGCCTTTTTTTATACAATGCAGAGGATTAACCCCTTAGGTTCCACAGTGAGTATAACAAGCATGCTTTACTGCATATACAGGCTGATTTTACTGCTGTGGGTTTAGTAACGCTTTAAAATAGCATTTGCTGATAATAATATCCAGTTGAACCATCGGCTATAATATCTCCATTACACCAAAAGTCACATTGCATAACTACAGCCAATTACAGATCAATCATCATCTTAGATAAATCACTATACTTAGGTGTTCTGATCCTCTGTAATGATGGGATATTCCTCCAAGAAGTTACACACAATGTCACAGACAAGCCTATGAGGAATTGAATTTATTCTCTCATGAGAAGAGGAGATTAACTCTGGATATGATCTCCATGTATAATACATAAGGGGGATATGATCTCAATGTATAATACATAAGGGGGGATATGATCTCCATGTATAAAACATAAGGGGGGATATGATCTCCATGTATAATACATAAGGGGGGATAAGATCACCATGTATAATACATAAGGGGGGGGGGGATATGATCACCATGTATAATACATAAGGGGGGATATGATCTCCATGTATAATACATAAGGGGGGATATGATCTCCATGTATAATACATAAGGGGGATATGATCTCCATGTATAATACATAAGGGGGGATATGATCTCCATGTATAAAACATAAGGGGGGATATGATCTCCATGTATAATACATAAGGGTGGATATGATCACCATGTATAATACATAAGGGGGGATATGATCACCATGTATAATACATAAGGGGGGATATGATCTCCATGTATAATACATAAGGGGGATATGATCACCATGTATAATACATAAGGGGGGGTATGATCTCCATGTATAATACATAAGGGGGGATATGATCACTATGTTTAATACATAAGGGGGGATATGATCTCCATGTATAATACATAAGGGGGGATATGATCACCATGTATGATACATAAGGGGGGATATGATCTCCATGTATAATACATAAGGGGGATATGATCTCCATGTATAATACATAAGGGGGGATATGAACTCCATGTATAATACATAAGGGGGATATGATCATCATGTATAATACATAAGGGGGGATACGATCACCATGTATAATACATAAGGGGGGGATATGATCTCCATGTATAATACATAAGGGGGGATATGATCTCCATGTATAATACATAATGGGGGATATGATCACTATGTATAATACATAAGGGGGGGATATGATCTCCTGTATAATACATAAGGGGGGATATGATCTCCATGTATAATACATAAGGGGGGATATGATCTCCATGTATAATACATAAGGGGGATATGATCTCCATGTATAATACATAAGGGGGGATATGATCTCCATGTATAATACATAAGGGGGGATACGATCTCCATGTATAATACATAAGGGGGGATATGATCTCCATGTATAATACATAAGGGGGGATATGATCACCATGTATAATACATAAGGGGGGATATGATCTCCATGTATAATACATAAGGGGGATATGATCTCCATGTATAATACATAAGGGGGATATGATCTCCATGTATAATACATAAGGGGGGATATGATCACCATGTATGATACATAAGGGGGGATATGATCTCCATGTATAATACATAAGGGGGATATGATCTCCATGTATAATACATAAGGGGGATATGATCTCCATGTATAATACATAAGGGGGGATATGGTCATCATGTATAATACATAAGGGGGGATACGATCACCATGTATAATACATAAGGGGGGGATATGATCTCCATGTATAATACATAAGGGGGGGATATGATCTCCATGTATAATACATAAGGGGGGGATATGATCTCCATGTATAATACATAAGGGGGGATATGATCTCCATGTATAATACATAAGGGGGGGATATGATCTCCATGTATAATACATAAGGGGGGATATGATCTCCATGTATAATACATAAGGGGGGGATATGATCTCAATGTATAATACATAAGGGGGGATATGATCTCCATGTATAATACATAAGGGGGATATGATCTCCATGTATAATACATAAGGGGGGGATATGATCTCCATGTATAATACATAAGGGGGGTATGATCTCCATGTATAATACATAAGGGTGGATATGATCTCCATGTATAATACATAAGGGGGGATATGATCTCCATGTATAATACATAATGGGGGATATGATCTCCATGTATAATACATAAGGGGGGATATGATCTCCGTGTATAATACATAAGGGGGGATATGATCGCCATGTATAATACATAAGGGGGGATATGATCTCCATGTATAATACATAAGGGGGGATATGATCTCCATGTATAATATATAAGGGGGGATATGATCTCCATGTATAATACATAAGGGGGGATATGATCTCCATGTATAATACATAAGGGGGGATATGATCTCCATGTATAATACATAAGGGGGGATATGATCTCCATGTATAATACATAAGGGGGGATATGATCTCCATGTATAATATATAAGGGGGGATATGATCTCCATGTATAAATACATCAGTGGTTCATATAGTGAACTCGGTGTAGAGTTATTCACTTTAAGGTTATCACAGAGGACAAGGGGGCACTCTTTACGTCTGGAGGAAAAGAAACGTGATCTACAACTACGGAAAGGCTTCTTCACAGTAAGAGCTGTGAAAATGTGGAATAGACTCCCTCAAGAGTTGGTTCTGGCCAGCTTAGTTTATTGCTTTAAAAAAGGCCTGGATTGTTTCTTAAATGTACATAATATAACTGGATACTAACATTTGTAGGTAACATTGATCCAGGGAATATCCAATTGCCTCTCGGGGGATCAGGAAGGAATATTTTCCCTGCTGAAGCAAATTGGATCATGCTTTATTGGGGTTGTTTGCCTTCCTCTGGATCATCTGTGGGTATAGGATTGTGTATTTTGGATTGTATATTTTTGTCCCTTTTAATAGTTGAACTAGATGGACTTGTGTCTTTTTTTCAACCGGACTAAATGTAAATTTGTAACATATAAATATCCCAATGGATACTGCTACTATGAATGAAATGAACCTTGGAAGCAAACCAGTTCTGCATGCAATTAGCACTTCAAATGTACACTGCCATTGGAAATGGTCCAAAAAAAGAGTGAACATGGCAGACCTCCTGAATAGGGAGCTGCTGGAATATGTCCTTCAATATCCTAAGGCCTAATGTCCTTGTAATATTTAGATTGTAAGCTCCACGAGCCGGGCCCTCATATTCCGTCTGTACTGAAATGTATTGTAATTGTACTGTCTCCCTTTATATTGTAAAGCGCTGCGCAAACTGGTGGCACTATATAAATCCTGTATAATAATATTATGGGCAGCACAGTGGCTAAATGGTTAGCATTTCCACCTGGCAGTACTAGGGTTGTTGGTTTGATTCCCAGCCATGGCACCACCTGCCTGGAGTTTGCATGTTCTCCCTGTGCCTGTGTGGGTTTCCTCCCACACTCTAAAGACATGCTGGTAGGTGAATTGGCTCCTGTCTAAATTGTCCCTAGTATGTGTATGTATGAATGTGAGTTAGGAACCTTAGATTGTACGCCCCTTGAGGGTTAGGGACTGATGTGAATGTACAATATATATGTAAAGCGCTGCATAAATGGATGGTGCTATATAAGTATCTGAAATAATAAAAATATTAGGATATATAATACAATATATATTATTAGAAAGTGCTTATTAAAACTACACATCCCTGGTGACATGCGTCAGGTGTCCACGTGCGGGATATGCATAGACCACCTGCATAGCAGACTGTTATCTAGTGAAAGTCCAGTCTAGAAAAGAAGATAGTGGAATGATCTTACCAATCCATGCGGACTCTGCAATGTCTCATGTGCTGATACACATCTGGTCAAGTGTCCACATCCAGACACATGGTGGGAAGAGGAGAACCCAATTGTGACCAGGGCAGTCCCCATTGGAAGATTTCATTTTACCTACTGTTGCAGTAAGATCTGTCAACTTTTTGGATCTACCTCACTTTTTGTCCTCTTACATTGGTAGTTAGTGGAGAGGTGTCCCCTAATATTAGTGGCCAGTAATAAAGTTCCCCCTTACATTGGTGGTGTGTGAAGAAGGGCCTCCATATATTTGTGGTCATCATAGAAAAGCCCCCTTTACCTGGTGGCCAGTGAAGAAAAGCCAATGTCCATATCCATACACATGTGTGGTGCAATTGTGAGTGAGGAGAACACAGTTGTCAACTTTTGGATTTCCCTCACTTTGTGCCCTCTTACATTGGTGGGCAGTGGAGGAGTGCCCCCTAAATTTGGTTATCAGTGATGATAACTATAAAGATATAACTTATCATTATCATTATCAGTGATGATAACTATGATGATATATCTATAGGCAATATGTTTTCTTTCATTTTGGATAGCGTAAGGGAGGATAGCGTACTCTGTGTCCCATTGGGGAGATTTCTCTTCACTTTCTGTTCCATAGCCAAAACAGGAAGTGAGAATAAATCCCTTTAAATTAAGGGAATCCATTAGGGCCCCCAGGTCACCAGAACTATTGGCCTCAGTGGAAGATTTCCCCTCTGTTACTGTTCTGGGGACAACCCAAAATGTGGGATTTTCTTTTACTTTCACTTTTAATGATAATGGTAAACAGGACAAATATTGTGAATTTCCCTAACAGGGGTTCTAATTCATCTCTACTCTATCCAAAACTAAAGAAAAAGTTTTGCCTTTAGTTAAACTTGAAGTTCCCCTTTACATTAGTGGTCAGTGAAGAAATTGCCAGTGGAGTAGGGCCTCAATATATTTATGGGCATAGGGGAAGGATCCCCTTTATTTGGTGGTCAGTGAAGAAGGGCCCCTTACACTGCTAGTCAGTGGTAAAGTGCCCCCTTATATCAGTGGCCAAGGTGGAAGTATCATTGGTGAGGTTCCCTTTACATGGATGGTACATTGGTACATTGGTGGTCTGTAGAGGGAGGCCCCCATTTAATAGTGGTTATGGGGAAAAGGCCCCTGTAAATCATTGGCCAGAGGAGAAATGGACCTGTTTCATTGTTGGTCAGTGGAGAAAGGCTTACGTAGATTGTTGATCAGGAAGAATGGTTCCCTTACATTGGTCATCAATAAAGAGTTGCCTCTTAGATTGAGAGTCAGTGATAAAGTGCTCCCTTATATTAGTGGTCAGTGTAAAAGTGTCCCCTACAGTGGTGTTCAATATAGGGCTTCCTAACATTGGCGGCTATTGCCAAAGTCTTTTACATTGGACATCAGTGATGGTCAGGATAGGTGGGAATTCAGTTCACTCCTGCTCAAGAGACCCCTAGATTCTTCTGACAGCACTTTGGTTGATAAGGGCTTCTGTAGAGGAACCCTGTTTGAGAAAAGCTGGTTTAGATTGTTTCAAAGTTTCAGTAGAAACAGTTGATAGCTTGCCTTAGCCTTTTATCCTACATTCCAAATCTGAAGAGAAGTGGTTATATTTTGTGCAAAACTTTCCAAACATTTGACCAATATTAGGCTTTGGAAAAGTAGGTTGAGATACAACCTACTGCAGGAAAATCTCACTATTAGAGCCCCTGGAATGTATTAGCAGCTGGTGATTTGATTCACAGCTGCAAACCAAAAACAATATATCCTTTTTAAGCTGAACTTTACCATTAGCTTGGATCAGGGCTGTATCTAGGTTATCTGATCTGAGGGTGCAGTAAAAAAAGGTCAGGGGGCATAATGTCAGTAGTGTGACAGGAATGCATGGAACCGCTATTCCCTGTTCACTCGGCACACATCTGTACCATGGAGTCATAACCTGAAAGTAACGTCTGACAGAGCAGAGGTGGTTTAGGAGTGAACTGGGAATGCTGTCATTACTTTAGGGTACTTAAATAGAACCTGTGCACCCTCATATCAAGTGTCCCTAACAAAGTCTCTCCTTCTATCAGGAGTTCTTCTCAGAGTTCATCCTTCTATCAGGAGTTCTTCTCAGAGTTCCTCCTTCTATCAGGAGTTCTTCTCAGAGTTCCTCCTTCTTTCAGGAGTTCTTCTCAGAGTTCCTCCTTCTATCAGGAGTTCTTCTCAGAGTTCCTCCTTCTTTCAGGAGTTATTCTCATAGTTCCTTCTATCAGGAGTTCTTTTCAGAGTTCCTCCTTCTATCAGGAGTTCTTATCAGAGTTCGTCCTTCTATCAGTTCTTCTTAGACTTCATCCTTCTATCAGGAGTTCTTCTCATAGTTCCTTCTTCTTTCAGGAGTTCTTCTCAGAGTTCCTCCTTCTATCAGGAGTTCTTATCAGAGTTCGTCCTTCTATCCAGGGGCGGACTGACAACTCATGGGGCCCCCGGGCAATAGGGGATCATGGGGCCCCTGTGTCCTTGCCCAAACTCAAAAAAGCCTATGAAAAAGGTACCAGGGGCATCTCATGGGGCCGCCTACTGACCCCGGGCCCTCGGGCAGAGCCTGAGTTTCCAAATGGTCAGTCCACCCCTGCTTCTATCAGTTCTTCTTAGACTTCGTACTTTTATCAGGAGTTCTTCTCAGAGTTCGTCCTTCTATCAGGAGTTCTTCTCAGAGTTCCTCCTTCTATCAGGAGTTCTTCTCAGAGTTCCTCCTTCTATCAGGAGTTCTTATCAGAGTTCGTCCTTCTATCAGTTCTTCTTAGACTTCGTCCTTTTATCAGGAGTTCTTCTCAGAGTTCGTCCTTCTATCAGGAGTTCTTCTCAGAGTTCCTCCTTCTATCAGGAGTTCTTCCCAGAGTTCCTCCTTCTATCAGGAGTTCTTCCCAGAGTTCCTCCTTCTATCAGGAGTTCTATTCAGAGTTCCTCCTTCTATCAGGAGTTCTTCTCAGAGTTCCTCCTGTTATCAAGGCTCCTATAAGATTCCCTCCTTTCATCAGGTGTCTACATCAGAGTGCCCCCTTGCATCAATTGCCTCATCAGAGTGACCCCTTGCATCAACTGTCCCTATCAGGTCCCATGGATTTGTGAATGCACTCTCAGAAGTCTAGGGGGGCACAACAAAAATCGGGGGGGGGGGGGCATAGCCCACCCCCGCACCCCCCTAGGCCTGGCTTGGATCATAGAAATAGTAAATAGATAAAAACAAGTAGGAAGAGACCACTGCAGATAGAAAGATTTGAGCGATCTGAATGACTTGTCAGCACTGATCCAGTTTGCTCAGAGGCATACAGGCTGGACGTGTCCCAGCAAGAGGTGAGCTGTTAGGGGTGAGGGGCTTAGTCACCCCAGGCCAGACCCAGAATAGAAGACATTACTGAGCAGTGACATACCGACACATTGCTGCCAACTCTCAGATGCATGCTTTGCTGAATCCCTGGAGCTTTCTTCAATCTGACGTTGATGTTCTATTGACATAGTCAGAGGTGCAGTATGTAGTATCAAATCATAAAAAGGTCACTTCACTGAGGTAAAGGAGTTATGTTATCTTATGAGAAATTTTTATCATCAAAATGTTTATTTCACCAAATCTAAAGATCACAAATTGTTATTATGGGGAAGTGTTTTTTTCCTGTATGTAATTAATCCTATTATCCTAGAACAATTACTGCAGTGTGCAAGCTGTCCTTCTTACCCTCCTAACGAAACGTAAGTACGGAAGGCATTTTGTAGGCACATGAGAACCGGCCTCCTTATTCTTTCCAAAAAAGTTTTTACACCAAACAGTTGTCACTAGGGGCGGACTGACAACTCATGGGGCCCCCGGGCAATAGGGAATCATGGGGCCCCTGTGTCCTTGCCCAAACTCAAAACAGCCTATGAAAAAGGTACCAGGGGCATCTCATGGGGCCCCCTACTGACCCCGGGCCCTCGGGCAGTGCCCGACTTTCCAAATGGTCAGTCCGCCCCTGGTTGTCACCCCTATGTATACAGAGTTAACACTTGTGGATTATATGAAACCTCTTACCTGTAACCCAAATCAAACCAAATAAATTATTGGTCCTCAACCTAACTCCCAAACTTAAGTTATAACTTAAGCTCTGATCCTAAAGTTGAATGGGGAAGTAGAAACTTTTAATAGGATTGAATGACATGTGCAGAGCAAATGCGCATGCTTGACTGGGAAGATTTTGGCAAGTGCTGACCAAGTGCGCAGTTGAAAACTTGTTGGATTGGAAGGGGGGGAAATTTGGCTTGGGTATCGGATGGAGGCTAATGGCATTACAACATGAATACTATCCTTTCGGCCCTAAATTCAATCAATGTCCAAAGCCTGCTGCCTCAACCTCCACAACATCTCTAAAATATGCTCCTTCCTAAGCAATGGCACCACAAAGCTCCTGGTCCACTCTCTGGTCATCTCTCTCCTTGCCTACTGCAACCCCCTCCTCATTGGATTACCTTTACATAGGCTATCCCCCCTCCAGTCCATCATGATGGCTGCTGCCAAACTCATCAACCTTACCAACCACTCATTGTTTGCTACCCCTCTCTGCAATTCCCTCCATTGGCTGCCATTGACCCAACAAATTAAATTCAATATATTACAAATAACTTACAAATCCAGCCACCACTCTGCCCCCAGCACTGTCTCAAAATATCAGCTAAATCGTTCTCTTCATACCTCCCAAGACCTTCTGCTCTCTAGCTTTCCTCCCATGCTCTCCTCCAGGACTTCTCCTGAGCCCAGGACTGACCATTTGGAAACTCGGGCATTGCCTGAGGGCCCAAGGTCAGTAGGGGGCCCCATGAGATGCCCCTGGTACCTTTTTCATAGGCTATTTTGAGTTTGGGCAAGGACACAGGGGCCCCATGATCCCCTATTGCCCGGGGGCCCCATGATTTGTCAGTCCACCCCTGCCTGAGCCTCTCCCATCCTCTGGAACTCCCTACCTCAATCTGTCTATCTCCAACTCTGTCTACTTTTAGATGATCCCTGAAAACCCTTCTCTTCAGAGAAGCCTATCCTGCCTCTACCTAACAACTGTACTTTTATTTTCCCCATAAGCTCAGCTCCCAGCTATCTTTTGGCCCCCCCTCTTCAATTTTAAGCTCTAAAGAGGCAGGCCCTCTGATTCCTATTGTGTTAAATTGTACAGTAATTGTATTGTCTGCCCTTATGTTGTAAAACTCGCTGTTTACGTTGCTTAAAAACTTAATAGAATTGTATTGAACAAGAAAAATTTACTAGGCAAATGTCTAATAATCGCCATAATTTGCCTAATATGTTCATTTCCTATGATCTTCAGCTCCATCTAATGGCCAAAATTTAGTATTTTTCTGATTCAGGTATTTCAGGAAAATACAACATTGTGGCCACTAGATGGAGCAGAAAATCATAGGAAACAAACATATTAGGCAAAATTTGGTGAATAGACATGATGGCTACGCAAATGCATAAGACATTTACACAGCGAATCTTTTTATAAACAGACCCTATAGGTTGTGTTGTGTAACTTTCTCTTTCAGCGCTGTAGCCAGGGTTCTGTATATGTCTGCATCACACTGTATTGTTCTTAGTGATTTCAATTGGGACAATGATATTGATTGCGGTGTGATAAATCCAGCCTGTTCGCCTGCTGGAGGCTACACCTCACTATGGGAAAAATAAGGCTCATGCAAAAAATGCCACTTATGTGTTGTGTTGGTTTTTGCATAGCAGCTGGTATTTGAATACTGTTGTCTTGGTCACGGAGGAGCAGTGGTCTTTATTCATTCTAAACAAGTGCGGTGTTCCTGATTTGTCACATCAACATCTTTTTTAATCCTGATCTCTGGAAAAAAAATATTTCATTTCCTCCACTTGTCTATAGCCCAAAAAATGTTTTTTCAATTACCTTTATTATTATTATTATTATTATACAGGATTTATATACCAACAGTTTGCTCAGCACTTTACAATATAAGGGAGACAGTACAATTACAATACATTTCAGTACAGAAGGAATAGGAGGCTTGTGGAGCTTACACTCTAAAGGGAGGGGGAGGTGGTACAAAAGGTGATAGCTGTAGGCAATGATCTGATGGAGGAGGCTCAAGTACAGTTCTTAGGTGGAGGTGGGGTAGGCTTCCCTGAATAAGTGAGTTTTCAAAGGGAGACAGGGTGGGGGTTGACCAGATATACAGCGGTAAGGAGTTCCAAAGAATGGGAGAGACTCTGGAGAAGTCCTGGAGGTGAGCATGGGAGGAGGTGATGAGGGAGCTAGACAGCAGGAGCTCTTGGGAGGAGCGGAGCGGGCGATTTGGACGATATCTACAGATGAAGTTGGCGATGTAGCTAGGGGCAGTGTGGTGATATACAGCGGTAGGGAGTTCCAAAGGATGGGAGAGGCTCTGGAGAAGTCCTGGAGGTGAGCGTGGGAGGAGATGACGAGGGAGCTAGAGAGCAGGAGGTCTTAGGAGGAGCAGAGCGGGCGATTTGGACGATATCTACAGATTAGGTTGGCGATGTAGCTAGGGGCAGTGTGGTGATATACAGCGGTAGGGAGGTCCAAATGATGGGAGAGGCTCTGGAGAAGTCCTGGAGGCAAGCGTGGGAGGAGGTGATGAGGGAGCTAGAGAGCAGGAGGTCTTGGGAGGAGCGGAGCGGGCGATTTGGACGATATCTACAGATGAGGTTGGCGATGTAGCTAGGGGCAGTGTGGTGATATTCAGCGGTAGGAAGTTCCAAAGGATGGGAGAGGCTCTGCAGAAGTCCTGGAGGCGAGCGTGGGAGGAGGTGACGAGGGAGCTAGAGAGCAAGAGGTCTTGGGAGGAGCGGAGCAGGTGATTTGGACGATATCTACATATTAGGTTGGCGATGTAGCTAGGGGCAGTGTGGTGATATACAGCGGTAGGGAGGTCCAAATGATGGTAGAGGCTCTGGAGAAGTCCTGGAGGCAAGTGTGGGAGGAGGTGACGAGGGAGCTAGAGAGCAGGAGGTCTTGGGAGGAGCGGAGCAATGTTGTGGATGGCTTTGTAAGCTGTGGTTAGTATTTTATACGTTGGGTTAGTGGAAGCTGATGCAGGGATTGGCAGAGAGGGGCAGCAGTCGCTGATTGGTTGGTAAGGTGTATGAGTCTAGCAGCAGCATTCATAATAGACTGAAGGGGGGATAGCCTGTGCAACAGTAGATCAGTGAGGAGGGAGTTGTAGTAATCAGGGCGGGATATAACCAAGGCGTGGATAAGTTGTTTTGTGGTGTCATTGTTTCTATGTTACTAACATATAAATCCTACCTGTCATCTGTTTTTCAATTCCAAATTTTCAATTTTAAAATTTACCTCTACTTTAGGATGTTTGAGGTAGAAGATTTACTACAACCGGAGAGCGCAAAATCTGGCGCAGCTGTGCATGGGAGCCAATCAGCTTCTAACTTCAGCTCATTCAATTAAGCTTTGAAAATAAACCCTGAAAGCTGATTGGTTTCTATGCAGAGTGAAAGCAGATTTTGCATTTTCTAGGTTTAGTAAATCAACCCCATTGAGTTGCCCTTTGGGCAGCACCGTGGCTAAATAGTTAGCACTTCCACCTGGCAGTACTGGGGTCGCAAGTTCAAATCCCAACCACGGCAGCGCCTGCCTGGAGTTTGCCTGTTCTCCCTCCCTGTGCCTGCGTGAGTTTCCTCCGGGTACTCCAGTTTCCTCCCACACTACAAAGACATGCTGGTAGGTGAATTTGGCTCCTGTATAAATTGGCCCTAGTATGTGTATGTATGAATGTAAATTAGGGACCTTAGATTGTACACCCCTTGAGGGTTAGGGACCTTAGATTGTACACCCCTTGAGGGTTAAGGACTGATGTGAATGTACAATATATATGTAAAGCGCTGCGTAAATTGATGGCACTATATAAGTACCTGAAATAAATAAATATCAATGGTAATCTACTGCCTGCTCAAGTACCCGAGATTTCCTTTAGAAGGCCGCCATCTAGTGGAAGAAGATGCACAAACAGGCAGGAAAAGACCTGCGACTGTGCAAAGATATCACAAAACAATTCAGATATCCTGATTGCTGCTACACAAAAGTGTTACTAAACCCACAACAGTACAATCAGTCTGTATCAGGGGCGGACTGACCATTTGGAAACTCAGGCACTGCCCGGGGTCAGTAGGGGGCCCCATGAGATGCCCCTGGTACCTTTTTCATAGGCTTTTTTGAGTTTGGGCAAGGACACAGGGGCCCCATGATCCCCTATTGCCCGGGGGCCCCATAAGTTGTCAGTCCACCCCTGGTCTGTATATGCAGTAAAGCATGCTTGTTATACTCACTGTGGAACCTAAGGGGTTAATCCTCTGCATTGTGTAAAAAGACTCTTTGATCCTGTCTTTTCTGATCCCCCCCTCCCTTCTTCTACAGTCCCCAATCCTTCAGCTCTAGAAGTCACTCTCTGCAGTTGCTCAGTTTAGTGTGTATGGCTAGTGTTTTTTTTTCTTTGGGAGGGTGCATGTGATCAGCACAGGTCCAATCAGCACTGTCTGGACAAAGGGTCCAGGGGTCATGCAGCCTCATAGGACAGTCAGAGGAGAATGAAAACTCCTCCTACAAGCTTTAACCAGTGCTCTACTGAACACTGATAGAGGTCACAAGACTGCTTTAACTGTTGATGAGAAAAGGTATTTAACAGTTTATATTTATAAAAATAATTGTATTTCCATGTTGTGTGTACTGTAGGAGACTAGATATAGTGAATGCAGGGTTCAGGGAGACTGGATATAGTGGATGCAGGGTCCGGGGAGACCGGATATAGTGAATGCAGGGTCCGGGGAGACCAGATATAGTGAATGCAGGGTCCGGGGAGGCCAGATATAGTGAATGCAGGGTCCAGGGAGGCCAGATATAGTGAATGCAGGGTCCGGGGAGACCAGATATAGTGAATGCAGGGTCCAGGGAGGCCAGATATAGTGAATGCAGGGTCCTGGGAGACAGGATATAGTGAATGCAGGGTCCGGGGAGACCAGATATAGTGAATGCAGGGTCCGGGGAGACCAGATATAGTGAATGCAGGGTCCAGGGAGGCCAGATATAGTGAATGCAGGGTCCTGGGAGACAGGATATAGTGAATGCAGGGTCCGGGGAGACCAGATATAGTGAATGCAGGGTCCGGGGAGACCAGATATAGTGAATGCAGGGTCCAGGGAGGCCAGATATAGTGAATGCAGGGTCCTGGAAGACAGGATATAGTGAATGCGGGGTCCTGGGAGACCGGATAAAGTGAATGCAGAGTCCGGGGAGACCAGATATAGTGAATGCGGGGTCCGGGGAGACCAGATATAGTGAATGCAGGGTTCGGAGAGTCCGTATATGGTGAATGCAGGGTCCGGGGAGACTGGATATAGTGAATGCAGGGTCCTGGGAGACCGGATATAGTGAATGCAGGGTCCAGGGAGACCGGATATAGTGAATGCAGGGTCCGGGAAGAGCAGATATAGTGAATGCAGGGTCTGGGGAGAGCGGATATAGTGAATGCAGGGTCCGGGGAAACCGGATATAGTGAATGCAGGGTTCGGAGAGTCCCTATATGGTGAATGCAGGGTCCGGGGAGACTGGATATAGTGAAGGCAGGGACCGGGGAGAGCAGATATAGTGAATGCCGGGTCCGGGGAGACTGGATATAGTGAAGGCAAGGTCCGGGGAGACCAGATATAGTGAATGCAGGGTCCGGGGAGACCGGATATAGTGAATGCAGGGTCCGGGGAGACCGGATATAGTGAATGCAGGGTCCGGGGAGACCGGATATAGTGAATGCAGGGTCCGGGGAGACCGGATATAGTGAATGCAGGGTCCGGGGAGACCGGATATAGTGAATGCAGAGTCCGGGGAGAGCAGATATAGGGAATGCGGGGTCCCGGAAGACCAGATATAGTGAATGCAGGGTCCGGGGAGACCAGATATAGTGAATGCAGGGTCCCGGAAGACCAGATATAGTGAATGCAGGGTCCGGGGAGACCGGATATAGTGAATGCAGGGTCCGGGGAGAGCAGATATAGGGAATGCGGGGTCCCGGAAGACCAGATATAGTGAATGCAGGGTCCGGGGAGACCAGATATAGTGAATGCAGGGTTCGGAGAGTCCGTATATGGTGAATGCAGGGTCCGGGGAGACTGGATATAGTGAATGCAGGGTCCTGGGAGACCGGATATAGTGAATGCAGGGTCCAGGGAGACCGGATATAGTGAATGCAGGGTCCGGGAAGAGCAGATATAGTGAATGCAGGGTCTGGGGAGAGCGGATATAGTGAATGCAGGGTCTGGGGAGACCAGATATAGTGAATGCAGGGTCTGGGGATGCCAGATATAGTGAATGCAGGGTTCGGAGAGTCCGTATATGGTGAATGCAGGGTCCGGGGAGACTGGATATAGTGAAGGCAGAGACCGGGGACAGCAGATATAGTGAATGCAGTTCTGGGGAGAGCAGATATAGTGAATGCCGGGTCCGGGGAGACTGGATATAGTGAAGGCAGGGTCCGGGGAGACCAGATATAGTGAATGCAGGGTCCGGGGAGACCGGATATAGTGAATGCAGGGTCCGGGGAGACCGGATATAGTGAATGCAGGGTCTGGGGAGACCGGATATAGTGAATGCAGGGTCCGGGGAGACCAGATATAGTGAATGCAGGGTCCGGGGAGACCGGATATAGTGAATGCAGGGTCCGGGGAGACCGGATATAGTGAATGCAGGGTCCGGGGAGACCGGATATAGTGAATGCAGGGTCTGGGGAGACCGGATATAGTGAATGCAGGGTCCGGGGAGAGCAGATATAGAGAATGCAGGGTCCTGGGAGACCGGATATAGTGAATGCAGGGTCCGGGGAGAGCAGATATAGGGAATGCAGGGTCCGGGGTTTAGTAACACTTGAAGTTTATTTTTTTATACTGAAAATATTCAGTCTGCCTGCAGCACTGTGCGTCATATTCTGTCTTTCAGAAATAAAGTTTTTAAAGAAGAATTCCGGGGGGAAAATAATGTCCCCAAGCAGTGGGGCTGTGCCTGCACTACATGGGTTAACTGCTTGTTTATGTCTAGGGGTGAGAAGAGAGGAGATATACTTACCTAATCTGCCGGCCCTCCAAGTGCAGGACTGGTCCCCGCTGCTCCTGTCCCCCCTCCCTCCCCTCACATTAGCAATCTTGTGAATGAACTGTTCCTGACTTCATTACGCCCATAGACTGGCTCTGAAAGCGAGGGAGGGGCGGTAAGAACAGTCCACCACGTGAGGGAGTGCAGTTTTCCAAAGGATGGAAGGATCCGATAAGTGTAGCCTTTCGGTGCAACCCTGGACAAAATGAGCAAGTAACCCAGGCAGTGCGGGCACAGCTCCACTGCATAGAAGAAAAAAAAATTCATGGAGTTCTGCGTTACGTTAATAAAGATACAAGCTTTCACGATGCTCACCATACACCTTACAATCTGAACCATACAATCTTTGTACAGTCACCCTTAGATCTACTAAAACTATGTAATATGAGAATCTAATCTATCCAATCAGGCAGTTCCCTGTACTACATACATGTTGGTAGATCTAAAGAGGATTGTACAACCAGGTTGTAACATTCATGGTGAGCTTTAGATCTCTTCTTCGGGCTTTATACAGCAAAATGGTTCTGTATCTCACATTTTTATACACAGAGTTACAAGAAGGAGTAAAGGAATACAACGATAGACCGTGTTTAATGTTACGTCCGCAGCGTTCTATTTATATTAGAAATTGGTGTGGCATGTCTCACCCGCGGTGTCCATATATTGTATCTGTGAATCACGGCAGTGGGATTATGCAATGGAGCACAAGCGTGATGACGTCACTACATTTTGTAACAGTGTGAGGACCTTCCAGTGGGAGAATGCGAGTAGATTTCACACGGGATTCCCACACATGCAGAGTGCGGGACTCTGGAGCATTGATTCTGAATGGAGAAAGGTGGTTTTTCAACTTTCTTTGGGTTCTGGTATTCCTAGATTTGGTTCTGGAGTTTGGAGATTTTGAAGGGTTTTGGGAGGGAAAGGAATCTTCAACCTAATGTCCTTGTCCTTAGTGAAGAGCTCTTATTAGGAGATAGGTGTGATCCACTCGAGAGACAGAACTCCACACTGGAGGAGAAATTCCCTGCCCCTGAGACTGAGAGAGAGTTAAGCAAGTCCGGAAGTCTGAGAGAGTCGAGACAACTAGGCAGGTTCAAGGGATTCAGAAGAGAGAGAGGATCACTACCATTACTACTACTACTACTACTATTACTACTTCTACTACTACTACTATTACTACTTCTACTACTTCTACTACTACTATTACTACTTCTATTACTACTATTACTACTTCTACTACTACTACTATTACTACTTCTACTACTTCTACTACTACTATTACTACTTCTACTACTACTATTACTACTTCTATTACTACTATTACTACTTCTATTACTACTACTACCACTACTACTTCTTCTACTTCTAATACTACTACTACCTCTACTACTTCTACTACTATTACTACTACTACTACTTCTACTACGACTACTTCTATTACTACTACTACCTCTACTACTTCTACTACTACTGCTACTATTACTACTTCTACTACTACTACTACTACTTCTACTAGGACTACTTCTACTACGACTACTTCTATTACTACTACTACCTCTACTACTACTACTACTACTTCTATTACTACTTCGACTTTTATTATTACTTCTACTACTACTACTATTACTACTTCTACTACTTTTACTACTTCTACTACTACTTCTACTTCTGCTACTACTTCTACTACTACTACTTCTACTTCTGCTACTACTGCTACTTCTACTACTACTTCTGCTACTACTTCTACTACTACTACTACTTCTATTTACTACTTTGACTACGTCTATTATTACTTCTACTACTACTTCTACTACTACTCCGAGTCCGATCCATTTTGCTCCCCAATCTGCAGATCCCATGCATCCTGTGGGGATCGTCGGCATGCAACCTACCTATACGGGGTGATCACCCATGCAGTTGGTGTCACCCGGTGCGGGCTGCACCTGCCTCGGGATGCCACTGCCAGTGCTCTATCAGTGTGGGGCCTTGGCCCTGATAAGCCTACCTTTGCTCAGGTGGTAGGCTCTGCTCCTGGTAATGTTATCAAGCCAGGGCTGCAGTCAAAGGGGAACTCCACTTTCAAGCAAGTTGTTCCTCCAAAAACCACCACTTTGAGTACCCCAGGGTCGGGTCTAGGATCTCTGGCCTCTGCCGGGGGTCCAAGGTGAAATGTCATCATACTTAAATGGGAAGGTGGTGCAGTCCCTCCAGTAAGGTGAGTGGTGGTGGATATGATCATGGGGATGGGGTTCAGGGCAAATGACCTCTATGCCCTCATTCATGTAGCTGGGAGCCGGGACTACACCATAAGCTTCACCAGGCCAGAGGCTCTGGACCTTTTTGGGAACGGTATGAGGGCAGTGCAGGTCAAGCCTGGAATGGGAAGGTCTGGTACCAGTTGCTGTCTCACAGAGATCAACCGTGAAAATAATACCCATCATCCTCAGTAATGAGAGTGTTCTTGCTCGGGACCTAGAGGTTCGGTTGAGGCATTATGGGGAGGTTTTGACAAAACCAGATAAAATTCATGATGAACGCAAATCCTGGACTGGGGGTTGGTCGGTGACAGTCAGGTTGGCCAGGGATGGGAACGTTGTCCCTTGCCTGCCCTCCTCTGCTTTCATAGGGAGCGACAGAAAGACTATTTTCTATCCTGGTCTGCCAAAACTGTATCACCGGTGTGGAGAAAATGGGCACTTTAGCTCCTCCTGTTGAGCTTTGATATGTTCAATGTGTCGGGGTAAGGGTCATGTGGCCAAGGACTGCACCCAGATAAGGTGCAACCTGTGCCTATGCCTTGGTCACCCCTACAGCCAATGTCCTGAGGCTTGGCACAATGTGGAGAAAGAGGTGATGGATGAACTGTTGAGGCCTGACAGGATGGAGGGTGAGGCCCCTGGTGTAACATCCTCCTCTCCGGTGACTGACTCCCCTGGTTCTGTTCAGGATCTCTCGCCAGTTCCATTGGCCACCCCTCCTGTGTCTGTAAGTATTCCTTCTGTTCCTGTCTGTGTGTCCACCCAACCTACAGTGCATGCTCCCCTTGTGTCAGAACCTTCCAAATCTGTGCCCCCTGAGTCAGTTATCCCTTGTTAGTCTTCTCCTCTCAAAAATTGTGCTGCCATCTCTTCTGAAAAGAAGTCTTCTGTGAAGAATTCTAAAAAAAAAAGCAAGAGATGACTGGCAGTACCTAGAGGGGAGAAGGAAGGCTGTGAGGCAAAAGAGGCGGGCGGTGGGGACGGAACAGGGACGGGAAGCTCCAGTGCCTGTCTCCAACTGTTTTTCCAATTGAGATATTTCCTCATCAGGCACTTCTTCTGAATGTAGTTCAGAATTTGACATGGAGTTTGAGGAAGCCTCAAGAAAGAGAGAAGCTTCTGGTGATCAGCAGCAGAGGGAAGCTAAGAAGCAATCCACTCAATAACCCAAATGGCGGTTCCCCCTTCACTAAAAGTGGCGTCAATAAATGTCGGTAAGAGCTTGTTCTATGGCCTTCTTTTTGTTCAGCCAATTAGATGCTGAAATTTTACAAGAGACTAGGCTCACCTCCTTGGCAGATATTCATATGGCCAAGAGAGAGTGGAGGTATGGTCCATCTTACTGTTCTCTGGCGGCTGAGCCTTACAGCGGTGTGGCGGTGTTGTTTAAAACCAGTATGGTAACCGTCTGGCGGGTTATTGAAGTGGAGATTGGGAAATGTATGGTCTTAGACATCCTTGTGGGAGGGCAGGACCTGCGCCTAATTAATGTTTATGGGGCGCACACAAAGTGGGACAGGAAATGCCTTTTTACAAAGATCAAGCCATTTCTTTTTACATCCCGGCAAGTGGTCTTTGGAGGTGACTTTAATACTGTGACTAGGCTCAAGGACAGGAAGGACTTCAAAGACAAGCTAGGATATGATAGCGGTTTTTTGAATAGTATGGTTAGGGATGCTGGTCTTGTGGATGTGCACATTAAGCACCTCCCAGATGACACAGGGTTCACCTTTCATCGAGGTAATAGCCAGAGTAGGATAGATAGGTTTTTTTTAAAGGAGACCTCTGCCTTCTCTCCCCCAGTGGTGCAGGCAGTAAAGTTCTCTGATCACTATATGCTATCTGTGGTCTTGAATGCTTTAGACTCCCCTCAGATGGGCAAGGGCATCTGGAGATTGAATTCGATTCTGCTCGAGGAAGAACACATTAGACAATCCTTTGAGGAATTCTCTCAGGCACAGGTGACCATCCTGGACATTTGTAGCAGCAAGGCTGAGTGATGGGAGCTGACCAAAAAGAGGATCGCTGAATTCTTCAGGGGCCTAGCCAATAGAAAGCAGTTTGATAGGCACATGACCTACCAAAGGTTGCGGAGGAAGCTGGATATTCTTGTCAAGAGAGGAGGAGATCCTGGAGCAATCTCTGAGGTGAAACTCCTCCTCAGGAAGTGTCAATATGACCGGCATGCCTCTTTGGTTCTGGAGAGGGACTATGGGAAGTACCACTCGCCCGACCCTTACCAGAACTGCAAACAAGGTGTAGCAGTTAAGACGGTCATTGGCCTTAAGCACAGTACAGGTTCCTTGACAAAGTCCAGGTCAGGGATCCTGGAGGTCGTGGGGTCCTTTTATGCTGAACTTCTTGGGAGGAAAGAGCTTGATCAAGGCAAGATGGAAGGCTTTTTGGACTCTACTCCAGGTCTAAATGGTGGAGATGTTCCATTGATGAATTTGACAGAGGAGATCACAGTTGAAGAGGTGATGAGGGCAATTGAGCAGCTAGCCATCAAAAAGTCACCTGGACCGGATGACTTGACGGCTGAGTTTTACAAAGCTTTCAAGTCTATTCTGGCCCCGCATTTAGTACAGCTGCCTCGCTGAGGGGACTCTTCCATGAGGCACTCAGCTGTGATTCTTCTGTCAAAAGGTAAGGATCCTTCGATGATTGAGAATTGGCGCCCCATCAGCCTTCCCAATGTCGATAGAAAGGTGATGGCGAAGATACTTTTCTGGCGCTTAACGTCTTTGCTTTCTCGCCATCAGCACTGTTCGGTCCAGGGTAGGAGCACCTTCACAGTGGTGTTAGTGGAAGGTATAGTGATCTATCATTGATGTCACTGTGAGGAATAGTGCCCCATCATTGGTGTCACTGGGAGGAATAGTGCCCCATCATTGGTGTCACTGGGAGGAATAGTGCCCCATCATTGGTGTCACTGGGAGGAATAGTGCCCCATCATTGGTGTCAATGGGAGGAATAGTGCCCCATCATGTCATTCAGTGCTTTCTAGTTCATAGAACACTCATCATATGTATCATGGGATAACCACGGGGGCTGCCTCTCTTTCTGAAAATGCTAGTGGCCTGGCTCTCTTGCTGACTGTCTGGCTTCAGGATCACTAATCCAGAGCATGCGTACAGACAGAGACAGACATTTCTGTATTCCTGGTCAGTGACTCCAATTGAGGCCAGAGGGTCAGAAGGACAGCCAGGCATTTTCATTTATATGACAGTGATGGCGGTTCTCGTATTCCTGTAAACAGAACTCTGAGTTTATTGAAAAAAGAGAGATGTAGAGATAAAAACGTCATTTTGGCAACAATAATCAACTCCTCTCTGGAGCTGTCCTAGTTATAGTTTTCCACCAGGGCCGGGGCAAGGGGTGGGCAGAAGGCAGGTGTGGACTGACAACTCATGGGGCCCCGGGCAATAGGGGATCATGGGGCCCCTGTGTCCTTGCCCACACTCAAACTACACCCAAAAAAGCCTATGAAAGGTACCAGGGGCATCTCATGGAGCCCCCTACTGACCCCGGGCCCTCGGGCAGTGCCCGAGTGCTCAAATGGTCAGTCCGCCCCTGGCAGGAGGGCCAGCCCGGGCACAATGGTTTATTGCAGGGATAGGGGGTACTCTGTGCTGAGTTCCTTCTGCTACAAGGCTGAGAGGAGTAGTGACAGCAACATCGCTACTCCTGTCAGCCCAGCCTCGGGAGCAGTGTGGAGAGAGCCGGGAAGAGGTGCTGGTTGTGCTCCCCCTCAGTGAACCCTCTAAGCTCATACATCATGAACGGAGGGGGGGGGGGAACAACACACGGTTTGTCATCTTTGCCGTTTTTCCGGCACTGCTTTCCTCCGCTAGATGTCATCAGGTTCCAAGGATAAATGACCTCCAGTTAAGATATACTTTGAGTGCCAGGAACCCACCCCCTGAGATGGTGTCATCAATATCCTTTGAGCGTCAGGAACCCTCCTCCGGAGATGGTGTCGTCAATATCCTTTGAGCGTCAGGAACCCTCCCCCGGAGATGGTGTCGTCAATATCCTTTGAGCGTCAGGAACCCACTCCCTGAGATGGTGTCCTGAATATCCTTTGAGCTTCAGGATTCCGCCCCCTGAGATGGTGTCGTCAATATCCTTTGAGCTTCAGGAACCCGCCCCCTGAGATGGTGTCATCAATATCCTTTGAGCGTCAGGAACCCTCCCCCGGAGATGGTGTCCTCAATATCCTTTGAGCTTCATGAACCCGCCCCCTGAGATGGTGTCCTCAATATCCTTTGAGCTTCAGGAACCCGCCCCCTGAGATGGTGTCGTCAATATCCTTTGAACTTCAGGACCCCGCCCCCTGAGATGGTGTCATCAATATCCTTTGAGCTTCAGGAACCCGCACCCTGAGATGGTGTCATCAATATCCTTTCTATTTCAATGGATTTTATTAATTTGTAACAGTTTAACACAGGAGCAACAAATCACGCCCACACAGGGACTATCAATTGGACATAATCATCAATATCCTTTGAGCATCAGGAACCCGCCCCCTGAGATGGTGTCTTCAATATCCTTTGAGAGTCAGGAACCCGCCCCCTGAGATGGTGTCATCAATATCCTTTGAATGTCAGGAACCCTCCCCCTGAGATGGTGTCGTTAATATCCTTTGAGCGTCAGGAACTCGCCCCTGAGATGGTGTTGTCAATATCCTTTAAGCGTCAGAAACCCGCCCCTGAGATGGTGTCAATAACCTTTGAGCATCAGGAACCCACCCCCTGAGATGGTTTCATCTATATCCTTTGAGCGTCAGGAACCCGCCCCCTGAGATGGTGTCATCAAAATGCCTTGCATTTACATAGAATGGTGACTTCATCACTTTACTAGTAATGATTACCTCTCAGAGATCACAATACCCCCCATCAATGATTTCATCTGATCTCCCTCGCCCCAGAAGGAAGGCACCATCTTTGTTCAGGGTCACCATCTACTTCCTGGAAGGGATGTCAACTCAGAAATGACACAATCTTATAAATTCAATTATATCCTGTGAGCGTCAGGAACCCGCCCCCTAAGATGGTGTCATCAATATCCTTTGAGCGTCAAGAACCCGCTCCCTGAGATGGTGTTGTCAATATCCTTTGCGCATCAGGAACCTGCCCCCTGAGATGGTGTCATCAATATCCTTTGAGCGTCAGGAACCCGCCCCCTGAGATGGTTTCATCAATATCCTTTGAGCGTCAGGAACCCGCCCCCTGAGATGGTGTCGTTAATAACCTTTGAGTGTCAGCAACCTGCTCCCTGAGATGGTGTCGTCAATATCCTTTGAGCGTCAGCAACCCGCTCCCTGAGATGGTGTCGTCAATATCCTTTAAGAGTCAGGAACCCGCTCCCTGAGATAGTTTCATCAATATCCTTTGAGCATCAGCAACCTTCTCCCTGAGATGGTGTCATCAATATCCTTTGAGCATCAAGAACCCGCCCCCTGAGATGGTGTCATCAATATCCTTTGAGCATCAAGAACCCTCCCCCTGAGATGGTGTCATCTATATCCTTTGAGCATCAAGAACCCGCCCCCTGAGATGGTGTCATCAATATCCTTTGAGCGTCAGGAACCCTCCCCCTGAGATGGTGTCATCAATATCCTTTGAGCATCAAGAACCCGCCCCCTGAGATGGTGTCATCAATATCCTTTGAGCATCAAGAACCCTCCCCCTGAGATGGTGTCATCAATATCCTTTGAGCATCAAGAACCCTCCCCCTGAGATGGTGTCATCAATATCCTTTGAGCGTCAGGAACCCTCCCCCTGAGATGGTGTCATCAATATCCCTTGAGCGTCAAGAACCTGCCCCCTGAGATGCTGTCATCAATATCCTTTGAGCATCAAGAACCTGCCCCCTGAGATGCTGTCATCAATATCCTTTGAGCATCAAGAACCCGCCCCCTGAGATGGTGTCGTTAATAACCTTTGAGTGTCAGCAACCCGCTCCCTGAGATGGTGTCGTCAATATCCTTTGAGCATCAGCAACCCGCTCCCTGAGATGGTGTCATCAATATACTTTGAGCGTCAGGAACCCTCCCCCTGAGATGGTGTCATCAATATCCTTTGAGCATCAAGAACCCGCCCCCTGAGATGGTGTCATCAATATCCTTTGAGCGTCAGGAACCCTACCCCTGAGATGGTGTCAACAATATCCCTTGAGCGTCAAGAACCTGCCCCCTGAGATGGTGTCGTTAATAACCTTTGAGCATCAGCAACCCGCTCCCTGAGATGGTGTCATCAATATACTTTGAGCGTCAGGAACCTGCTCCCTGAGATGGTGTCATCAATATCCTTTGAGCATCAAGAACCCGCCCCCTGAGATGGTGTCATCAATATCCTTTGAGCGTCAGGAACCCTACCCCTGAGATGGTGTCAACAATATCCCTTGAGCGTCAAGAACATGCCCCCTGAGATGCTGTCATCAATATCCTTTGAGCATCAAGAACCTGCCCCCTGAGATGGTGTCATCAATGTGCCTTACATTTACATAGAATAGTGACTTCATCACTTTACTAGTACTGATTACCACTCACAGATCACAATTCCCCCCATCAATGCTTTCATCTGATCCCCCTCGCCCCAGAAGGAAGGCACCATCTTTGTTCAGGGTCACCATCTACTTCCTGGATGGGGATGTCAACTCAGAAATGACACAATCTTATAAATTCATTTCAATTTTTAATTATTATACAGGATTTATATAGTGCTAACAGTTTGCGCAACGCTTTAGAAAATGAAGGAGGACATTACATTTACAATACAATTTGGTACAAGAGGAATCAGAGGGCCCTTCTCGTTAGAGTTCTTGATTGTGTTCACAAACGTCTGACACAGATCAACCCCTGCTGCAGCCTCTGTCTACAAAATTACAGTGTTACAGTCTGATCACTGGAGGAGAGACCTGAAAACTTGTACACTTGTAATTCTGTGTCTGTTTAGTTCTAGGCTGTGTTCACAAATGTCTGACACAGATCAGCCCCTGCAACTGCCTCTCATCTGTATTGCAGTCTGAAAATTAGGTAGAGACCTGTAGCTAAGTGGTTAGCAGCACTAGGGTTGTTGGTTCAACTCCCAAACACAGCGCTACCTGCCTGGAGTTTGCATGTTCTCTCTGTGCCTGCGTGGGTTTCCTCCGGATACTCCGGTTTCCTCCCACACTTCAAAGACATGCTAGTAGGTTAATTTGGCTGCTGTCTAAATTAGCCCTAGTATGTGAGTTTGGGACCTTAGATTGTAAGTCCAGATGCATTCCGGATGCATTTTCCGCATGCTCATTTTTGGCGCGTTCCAGTGTGTTTTTAATGTATTCCAGTTATTTTTTTCCTCTCTCTTTTTCTTCAATTTAAATAGGGACATGTGCGCTCCAGTCCATTTTTGGTGCGTTCCGGTGCTTTTTTGATGCGTTTTACCGCGTTCCAGTACAGTTTTGCAGGAAAAATGAAGCCTGTTCTACTTTTTATTTCTGCACCTGGAACGCATTGAAACTGCAAGCACTGATGTGATCTATGACATTGTCAACCATATCACCTACTTTCTGTGCGTTTTGGATGCAAAAAAAACAACTGAAATGCACGTAGTGTGAACTGGCCCTTAGGGCCGGTTCACACTGTAGAAATGCAGTCCAGATGTGTTCCGGATGCGGCTCCGTATGTGCGTTTTTGACACATTTTGGTGCATTTTGATGCGTTTTTGATGCATTCCAGTTAATTTTTTTCCCCCTCTTTTTTTTCTTCAATTTAAATAAGGACATGTGTGTTCCAGTGCGTTTTTTGATGCGGTTATTATTATTATTATTATACAGTATTTATATAGCACCAAAAGGTTTGCTCAGCGCTGTACATTATAGTGGGGGACAGTACATGAGACAATACAGTAACAATACAATACACGAGGGGTTCGAGGGCCCTGCTCCTTGGAGCTTACAATCTAGGAGGGAGGGGATAGTGGTACAGGAGGAAATGGCTGTGGGGGATGGAGTGGTAGGAAGAGTGGAGGAGATCGGCTGTTAGGTGAGGGTGGGGTAGGCTTCCCTGAAGAGATGGGTTTTCAGGAGGCGCCTAAAAGTGAGGAGGGTAGGTGACAGTCTGATTGATTGGGGTAATGAGTTCCAGAGGATGGGGGAAGTCCTGGAGAAGTCCTGCAGTCGGGCGTGGGAGGAGGAAACCAGGGAGCTAGAAAGTAGGAGGCCCTGTGAAGAGCGAAGAGTACGGGTTGGGTGTTATTTGGGTATCAGGTCGGTTTACTGCGTTCCAGTGAAGTTCTGTGCAGAAAAAAATGCAGCATGTTCTATGTTTTTTTTCTGCACCCGGAACGCGCTGGAACTGCAAGCACTGATGTGAACTATGACATTGACACCCATATCACCTTCTTTCTGTGCGTTTTGTATGCAGAAAAAAAGCAACTGAAATGTCGTGTGAAAGGGCAATGAGGGTTAGAGACTGATGTGAATGTACAATATATATGTAAAGTGCTGCGTACAATTGATGGTGCTATAGAAGTACCTGAAATAAAACCTACTGAAGGGACCCCTCCAGGGGCAACCCTAGGGTTGGTGTCACCCAGTGCGGTGCGCACTCCCTGCACCTGCCTCGGGATGCCACTGGACCCCTCTGGTCTAGTGTTCCTTCAGTAAAGGTGAATTCCATCCACAGCGGCATGCCAGGCTTCTCATCATAGCCTGGGAGAGGAAGGTGTTTGTTTTGCATCCATTGGTAACGGTACGATCGTTTCCAGCAAACAAAGGAGATCGTTAAGTGTCCATCACATTGTCCTGGTGGCCTGACAACTGTCTGGTGTCTCTTAGTGAGCCCCATTGGAGGCGGGGCAGTCAGACTAGGCTACATCAATATTCTCTAACAGAAAGCTTTGTACATAAAGTGACAAAATATTGTAGGGACAGATCACTCAACAAGGTGTAATGTTTCTCTTATAACATGTACGGGCTTTATCAATGACAAATACAACTCCGAATATAAGTACAACCCCTGGCAAAAAGGTATGGAATCCCCACACTTGGAAAATGTCTATTCAATTGTATAATTGTGTAGAAAAAAACTCATCACCAGGGGCGGACTGACCATTTGGAAACACGGGCACTGCCCGAGGGCCCGGGGTCAGTAGGGGGTAAGTAGCAGAGGGGGTTGTTAATCGGTTCAGCTGCTTTTGGTGTTCATGAAATTAACAGGTGCAGTAGATGGGCAACAATGAGACGACCCCCAAAACAGGAATGGTTTTACAGGTGGAGGCCACTGACATTATTTCCCTACTCATCTTTTCTGACTGTCTTTCACTAGTTTTGCATTTGGCTCGGGTCAGTGTCACTACTGGTAGCATGAGGCCATACCTGGACCCTACAGAGGCTGCACAGACAGTCCAACTCCTCCAGGATGGCACATCAATACGTGCCATTGTCAGAAGGTTTGCTGTGTCTCCCAGCACAGTCTCAAGAGCATGGAAGAGATTCCAGGAGACAGGCAGTTACTCTAGGAGAGCTGGACAGGGCCGTCAAAGGTCCTTAACCCATCAGGAGGACCGGTATCTGCTCCTTTGTGCAAGGAGGAACAGGATGAGCCCTGCCAGAGCCCTACAAAATGACCTCCAGCAGGCCACTGGTGTGAATGTCTCTGATCAAACAATCAGAAACAGACTTCATGAGGGTGGCCTGAGGTGTCCTCTAGTGGGCCCTGTGCTCACTGCCTGGCAACATAGAGTTGGATTGGCATTGGCCATTGAACACCAGAATTGGCAGGTCCACCACTGGTGCCCTGTGCTTTTCACAGATGAGAGCAGGTTCCCCCTGAGCACATGTGACAGATGTGAAAGGGTCTGGAGAAGCCATGGAGAACGTTCTGCTGCCTGTAACATCGTTCAGCATGACTGTTTTGGTGGTGAGTCAGTGATGGTCTGGGGAGGCATATCCATGGAGGGACGCACAGATCTCTACAGCAGTGTTTCTCAACTCCAGTCCTCATGGACCCCCAACAGGTCATGTTTTCATGATTTCCCTCAGATGAAACAGCTGTGGTAATTACTAAGGCAGTGAAACTGATCAAATCACCTGTGCAAAATAATGGAAATCCTGAAAACATGACCTGTTGGGGGTCCATGAGGTCCATGAGTTGAGAAACACTGCTCTACAGGCTAGACAATGGCACCCTGACTGTCATTAGGTATTGGGATGAAATCCTCGGACCCATTGTCAGACCCTACACTGGTGCAGTGGGTCCTGGGTTCCTCCTGGTGCACAACAATGCCCAGCCTCATGTGGGTAGAGTATGCAGGCAGTTCCTGGATGATGAAGGAATTGATACCATTGCATGGCCCCCACGCTCGTCTGACCTAAATCCAATAGAATACCTCTGGGATATCATGTTTTGGTCCATCCGACACCGCCAGGTTGCACCTCAGACTGTCCAGGAGCTCAGTGATGCCCTGGTCCAGATCTGGGAGGAAATCCCCCAGGACACCATCCATTCTCATTAGGAGCCTCCCCCAACGTTGTCAGGCATGCATACAAGCACATGGGGGTCATACAAACTACTGAGGACCATTCTGAGTTGCTGCAATGAAATTTCAGAAAAATGGACCAGCCTGCTGCATAATTTTTTCACTTTTATCTTCGGGGTGTCTTTGATGGAAATGAAAATGATCGACCTACAGAGGACTGAATTCAAACGATGGGGTATCCTTACATTCCTAACACATTACCCCGTCCATATCAGTATAGAGATCCAGCAGGAGATTTTTTACCCCATTGAGATCTGATGTGTTTTCAAAGTGTTCCTTTCATTTTTTTGAGCAGTGTATATACTGTATTTCATACAAAGAAATATACTTATACATTTGAATAAACTTTGCTTTGCATTGTTATATCGTTGGTCTCGTAAGTAGTTTAAGAAAACAGTTTTTTTACATCTGAAAATCCATTCAAATAGTAGGTCTAGACTACATTTTTAAGAACCTTTGAAGGAAATGAGTTGACCCAATGATTAAATAATTGGAGGTTCTGACAAAACTTTTTTTTTTTTTTGAATTTCGAATGAATTTTCGACTGGAAATCTAACTGTGTATGGCCAGCTAACGCACTGCACATGTATTTTGTGGTGCGTTGCCATTCACTGATAACTGCAGCTCAATACACATATACAGTATGTGTGCTGGACGGACCTTTATACTCTTGGCTCATGGTCCTGGTGTCTTTATTTGAGTTTCTCTTACCACTTTACAGTCTAACAATGGCTACTCTCAAACACAATATGCAAATACTTTTGTTACCAGAGAAGCTTTCAAACCATGGACAGTGGAATCCAACGTCCCTACCACTGGGCCATGCAGTATAACGCAATGCTATAAACCCAGCAAACCGGTCTGTAGTTGCAGAATGTTTGTATTTGCCATAGAGAGAGGTTGTCACACAGCATACGTGATTCTAGTACAATCACACCATATGGGATGTAGAGTATTACAGCAGGCTACTGTCCGGCAGGGTTGGAAAATTTCAGCCAATTTTTCTTCTTCAATGCAAAGTCCACAAAGAGCACCAGACCAATGAGCTGAGAGTCCAAAAGCTTTTAATATTGTTGTACTTTCAGCAAGAAAATATAAAACAGCCAACACATTTTGAAACGTTTTCAAAGGTCTTCTTCAAGGCTCAAATATTGCATAAACTTGGGAGGACTCAAAATGGCAGAATCCATACAATTTATTGTGTGAAAGATATAAAAAAGTGACAAAGTGCCCAGGACCCAAATAGCAGTAGCACCCCAGGCATTTGGCAAGTTGCAATGGAAGCCTAGAGATTGGGGGAGCCATTTTACCTATGCAGCCTGCCAGGGGCGGACTGACAACTCATGGGGCCCCCGGGCAATAGGGGATCATGGGGCCCCTGTGTCTTTGCCCAAACTCAAAAAAGCCTATGAAAAAGGTACCAGGGGCATCTCATGGGGCCCCCTGCTGACCCCGGGCCCTCGGGCATTGCCCGAGTTTCCAAATGGTCAGTCCGCCCCTGCAGCCTGCACAGGATCAGAAGAGAGGAGGTCCTCCACTGGATGTCTACATGTGGGGCATCATGGCTGCTAAGGTGACAGGGACTGAAGAGTTTCTCCTGCTTAGTATATTTAAAGTGTATGTGGAGCCAAAACTTTTTTTTTTAGTTCTGGATAGAGCAAGGAAGGATTAGAAGCCCTTTCAGGTTTTTATTGCTATGTATACAAAGTCCAAAAAGAGTGCCAGACCAATGAGGAAAGTATACAAAATTCAAAAACCTGACAAGGTGCCCAGAAGCAAAATAGCAACTCCTGAGTGAGGGTCCTAATTTGCTCCTCAGCACATTACCACTTTTTTTAAACTTTCAAATAATTATTGTGGCAATTCTACCATTTTGAGCCCTCTCAGGTTTAGGCAATGATTGAGCCCCAAAGAAAAAAGTGCCTTTGAAATCCTGAAATAAGTAGGTTGTATTATTCTGTCTTACTGAATGAGCACTAATATTAAA
This sequence comes from Staurois parvus, assembly GCF_062004578.1. NCBI lineage: Eukaryota > Metazoa > Chordata > Amphibia > Anura > Ranidae > Staurois > Staurois parvus. The sequence continues at coordinate 50,648 of NW_028318818.1, read as the reverse complement.
GGTTATTGGACTTTCAGCTCAAAGAAAAGAGTTTGGGCTCTACATGTGAGCTCTTTAGCCAGTATTCCATTAGCAGCCATAATGCCACCCATGCAGACATCTAGTGGTGGTTCAGATAGGACCTCCTCTCTTTAACTGCCCTGCGCATGCTGCATAGGACAGATGTCTTCCCCGATCTCTAGGCTTCCAACACATGGTCACTCTTCTTAGGCTTTCATTGCATGGTCAGTGTTCTTAGACTTCCAATACATGGTCACTGTTATTAGACTTCCATTAAATGGTCACTGCTCTTAGGCTTGCATTGCATGGTCAGTGTTCTTAAACTTCCAATGCATGGTGATAGTTCGTAGGATTCCATTGCATGGTGACTTTTCGTAGGCTTTCATTGCATGGCGACTGTTCTTAGGCTTCCATTGCATAGTCAGTGTTCCTAGGCTTATATTGCATGGCCAGTGTTCTAAGGCTTCCATTGCATGGCAACTGTTCATAGACTTCCATTGCATGGTCAGTGCTCTTAGACTTCCAGTGCATGGTGACTGTTCACAGACTTCCATTGCATAGTCACTGTTCCTAGACTTCCATTGCATGGTCACTGTTCCTAGGCTTCCATTGCATGGCCACTGTTCCTAGCCTTCCATTGCATGGTCAGTGTTCCTAGCCTTCCATTGCATGGTCAGTGTTCCTAGGCTTCCATTGCATGGTCAGTGTTCCTAGGCTTCCATTGCATGGTCAGTGTTCTTAGGCTTCCATTGCATGGTCAGTGTTCCTAGTCTTCCATTGCATGGTCAGTGTTCTTAGGCTTCCATTGCATGGTCAGTGTTCCTAGGCTTCCATTGCATGGTCAGTGTTCCTAGGCTTCCATTGCATGGTCACTGTTCCTAGGCTTACATTGCATGGTCAGTGTTCCTAGCCTTCCATTGCTTGGTCAGTGTTCCTAGGCTTCCATTGCATGGTCAGTATTCTTAGGCTTCCATTGCATGGTCAGTGTTCCTAGGCTTCCATTGCATGGTCAGTGTTCCTAGGCTTCCATTGCATGGTCACTGTTCCTAGGCTTCCATTGCATGGTCAGTGTTCTTAGGCTTCCATTGCATGGTCAGTGTTCCTAGGCTTCCATTGCATGGTCAGTGATCCTAGGCTTCCATTGCATGGTCACTGTTCCTAGGCTTCCATTGCATGGTCAGTGTACCTAGGCTCCCATTGCATGGTCAGTGATCCTAGGCTTCCATTGCATGGTCAGTGATCCAAGGCTTCCTTTGCATGGTCACTGTTCCTAGGCTTCCATTGCATAGTCACTGTTCTTGAGCATATAAATGTGTATATACTCAGTGGTCCTCAAAAAGTGGAAAAGGCAATGGTGTAGGAAAGTGAGCTACCATCACATTATGGTAAGCACATGGTAAAGGTCCCACATAATAACCATCCAACCATACACTGTTCCTGTAAATGGGTTAAGGCACTTCACATTTTGTGTGGCCATTTCTTGGTAGAACCTGAAAAACGATCTATCGCTGTACATGGTAATCATTTTTATTTTGTAGAATATGAAAAAAATAATCCAAGTAAAAGTGGTTGTAAAACAACGGTCATTTTTGAGCCTCCAATGCTTGCCATGTTTGGGTGGCGATCTAAATATCTGTATGCTGGTACCTTTTATTATCTCAATAAACTTTAATTATGCAAAAAATGTCATTTTAAACAGAATTTCAATCTTTGTTTAAACACACAAAAAAAACATAGCAAAGAAGTCTGTAATTAAATTTTTGAAATAATAAAAAAAAAATAACACGAAATGTGAGGCCATAGTAAATACCTATAAATAAAGTGTAACCGTTAAACTGTATCAGTAACTGTTTTGTTTCTTTTTTCCTGTTTGTCATCACATATATATATAAAATCTTCCTTCATGTTCCCAGTGATCTTGCCTCCATATCTGTCTTCTTCCCTCCTTTATCCCCTCTCTGCCTCCCTCCATGTATTTGGCCCGGGGTCACCCCGCACTCCTTGTACCTGGTAACAGTTGTGTTGTGCTGAGTGCAGCCACTCCCAATGCAGGATTGTGTTCTCTCCACAACACACAATGGTGTCACCGGCCCCGGGCTCCTCCTGTTACTAAGGACGCTGCTGTCACTGACTCCTATATATATATAGAGGAGAGGAGAGAGAGGGGACAGTGACCGCTCCACACCGAACACCTAACCCATCGGATCCCGGAGAGATCAACTTTATTCAGCATCATGGTGAGCGACCGACCGCACTCTGCCATCCTATACATCCCCCTATGTGTGACCACATTCTGCCATCCTATACATCCCTCTATGTGTGACCGCACTCTGCCATCCTATACATCCCCCTATGTGTGACCGCACTCTGCCATCCTATACATCCCCCTATGTGTGACCGCACTCTGCCATCCTATACATCCCTCTATGTGTGACCGCACTCTGCTATCCTATACATCCCCCTATGTGTGACCGCACTCTGCCATCCTATACATCCCCCTATATGTGACCGCACTCTGCCTTCCTATACATCCCCTATGTGTGACCGTACTCTGCCATCTTATACATCCCCCTATGTGTGATCGCACTCTGCCATCTTATACATCCCCCTATGTGTGATCGCACTCTGCCATCTTATACATCCCCCTATGTGTGACCGCACTCTGCCATCCTATACATTCCCCTATGTGTGACCATACTCTGCCATCCTATACACCCCCTATGTGTGACCACACGCTGCCATTCTATACATTCCTCTATGTGTGACTGCACTCTGCCATCCCATGCATCCTCCTATGTGTGACCGCACTCTGCCATCCCATGCATCCTCCTATGTGTGACCGCACTCTGCCATCCCATATATCCTCCTATGTGTGACCGCACTCTGCCGTCCCATGCATCCTCCTACGTATGTTCACACTCTGCCAACCTTTACATCCTCCTATGTGTGACTTCACTTTGCCATTCTATACATCCCCCTATGTGTGACCGCACTCTTCAAATCTCTCTATGTGTGACTGCCGTCTGCAGCTCTGTACATTCCTGTATGTGACTGCACTCCAGGGCCACTGTATGGCCTTGTCCCGGCACGGCTGAACTCTGATGGTCTTCACATCCCTGTGCGTGATTACACTCTACCACTCTATGCATCCCTACAAGACTGCACACTGCTGGTCTATACATCCCTTTGTAACTCTACTCTGCTGATCTATACATCCATGTGCTGATCTATACATCCATGTGCTGATCTATACATCCATGTGCTGATCTATACATCCATATGCTGATCTATACATCCATGTGCTGATCTATACATCCATATGCTGATCTATACATCCATGTGCTGATCTATACATCCATGTGCTGATCTATACATCCATGTGCTGACCTATACATCCATATGTATGATTGTCCTCTACCACGCTATACCTCCTGACCCTTCGTGTGACTGCACTCTGCTCAGTCCTAATCCTAACGTCATATCCCATTTCCCCCCACAGAGGGAATGCATCTCAATCCATGTTGGCCAGGCTGGAGTGCAGATTGGCAATGCCTGCTGGGAGCTGTACTGCCTGGAACATGGCATCCAGCCGGACGGACAGATGCCCAGTGACAAGACCATCGGAGGAGGAGACGATTCCTTCAACACCTTCTTCAGTGAGACCGGGGCTGGAAAACACGTTCCCCGCGCTGTCTTTGTGGACCTGGAGCCCACTGTGATTGGTGAGTAGGCCATCTGTTATGTTGTGTGAATAAAAGGTGTATGAGATGTCAACCAAGTGTTGTCACCTGTAGCAAGGTTCTGACCCATTGCTGTCCCATTTCTATAGATGAGGTGAGGACAGGAACCTACCGGCAGCTTTTCCACCCTGAGCAACTCATCACCGGCAAGGAAGACGCCGCCAACAACTATGCCCGAGGTCACTACACCATCGGCAAAGAGATCATTGACCTGGTGCTGGACAGAATCCGCAAACTGGTGAGTGTTTTCTGATCTGGACCTATGTGGACTGTATTCATAAGATATACATTGTAATTGTCCTGAGCCCACTAGTCAACGTTTGTCACCAACAAGCATAGTTGTAAATGGAAATGGATCTTGATAACCATTTTGTTATATTGAATATTAGGCCATACAAATTCAATAATCTTTTATCTTCGATCATTTAAAATGTGGTTATTAGTTAATGTCAGGTCAGTGCAGGGGCGGACTGACAACTCATGGGGCCCCCGGGCAATAGGGGATCATGGGGCCCCTGTGTCCTTGTCCAAACTCAAAAAAGCCTATGAAAAAGGTACCAGGGGCATCTCATGGGGCCCCCTACTGACCCCAGGCCCTCGGGCAGTGCCCGAGTTTCCAAATGGTCAGTCCGCCCCTGAGTCAGTGTTGAGGGTTGCATTTCAAGGCTAGGTTGGGAGTTAAAGTGTGTATTTAGCCCAACACACAACAGCTGTCAGGACAAATAAAGAGGGGGAACATATCTAGCTGGAATACAGACAGCAACAAAAACTTGACAAGGGGTTCTAATCTATCCAGGGGAGGACTGACCATTCAGAAACTCGGGCACTGCCCGATGGCCCTAGGTCAATAGGGGGCCCCATGAGATGCCCCTGGTACCTTTCAAAGGCTTTTTTGGGTGTGGTTTGAGTGTGGGTGAGGACACAGGGGCCCCATGATCCCCTATTGCCCGGGGGCCCCATGAGTTGTCAGTCCGCCCCTGAATCCATCCCTACTCATTCCAAAATGACTAAAAAACTTTTGATTATATATACACTGTAAGGGGTCTATTTATGAAACGTTTGCTGTGCAAAGGTCTCAAGCATTCACTCAGCATTCACCAACAGTCGTGTATTTTGCCTAATACGGTAATTCCCTATGATGATCTGCTCCGTATACTGGCCATAATATGGAATTTTACTAAAATACTTCAATCAGGAAAATACCACATTATAGCCACTAGATAGGCACTGACAATCATAGGAAATAAATGTATCAGCCAAAATACAGGATTATTTGTGACAGCTGAGTGAATATTTGAGACATTTGAGTAGCAAATTCTTCATAAATAGACCCCTATGTCTTAATTTGGGGACTAGGTTAAGTTTTAGGAGTTTGGTTATGGCAGTCTTTCCCATCCTTTTCAATACAGAAGAACTCTTTATAATTATTATTATTATTATACAGTATTTATATAGCGCCAAAAGGCTTGCTCAGCGCTGTACATTATAGTGGGGGACAGTACATGAGACAATACAGTAACAATACAATACACGAGGGGTTCAAGGGCCCTGCTCTTTCGAGCTTACAATCTAGGAGGGAGGGGATAGTGGTACAGGAGGAAGTGGCTGTGGGGGATGGAGTGGTAGGAGGAGTGGAGGAGATCAGCTGTTAGGTGAGGGTGGGGTAGGCTTCCCTGAAGAGATGGGTTTTCAGGGTGTGCCTGCAGGTGAGGAGGGTAGGTGACAGTCTGATGGATTGTGGTAGAGAGTTCCAGAGGATGGGGGAGGTTCTGGAGAATTCCTGCAGTCGGGCGTGGGAGGAGGAGACCAGGGAGCTAGAAAGTAGGAGGTCTTGTGAGGAGCGAAGAGTACGGGTTGGGTGGTATTTGGGTATCAGGTCGCTGAGGTAGTTTGGGGCAGTGTTATGAATGGCTTTGTGGTCTCAGGGACCCCCTGCTAAAAATGACTATATCTATAACTCATTATACAGTAGTGAGATCGTCCGTGTTCCTTTTCAGACAACTAGGGCCAAAGAGAGCCAGAAAGGAGGTTATAGGGTAGACTAGGTGGCTTATAAAGAAAATCAGGCTTTATTACAGTCAAAAAAATACAGAGAACATAAAGAGCAATAGATTACCTTCACACCATATTAAAAGTTACAAAAGACAACGTTGTCTGGTCAAAATGGAGGGCTGTACAGCCAGCACATCACACGAACATCATACTCATCCACACATGCCGGATTAAACTAGTGGTAATAGGCAAGAGGGACTGAAGTCCATAAAAAATAAATGGGTGCCAATATGGGGCAATGAATCCATCTCATGAATGCAACCTCAGCTATCCAGAGGTATGAGTACTGTGTAAATTGTCATAGATCCAGAGAATGTTCCTTACATTTGTGGTCATTGGGAAGTATTACCCCATTACAGATCGCTAAAAAAGTCAATAGTGTCAGTGGGAACTTATCTGAGAGGCAGAAATTGCTCATTGCTCAAGGAACCCCCAGCAACTTCTGGAGGTACACTAGTTGAGAAGCCCTGGGTTAGGAAGTGGTTAATTTAAAGGTTGGCCTAAGAGTTAGTCAATATTAGGAATTGGAGGGTATGAGGGGGTCACTCCTCAAACCCAGTCACTTGGAACTACCTAGTCCCAGGTTCTAGACAATGAAAACCAATGTTCCAATATTTCATCCATAGTGTTGGGATAGTCCAAAAAATTTAGCAGCCATAATTGATCACATGATACTTTTTGCTCTAGTTTTTTTTACATTTGGAACTTTTTACTTAGTATGTTGCTACAATGTGTATTCTATTCTCTCGTAACACAATACGTTCCTCTTTTCTGATATATGTACAACTTTGCTATATGAATGCAGACCCACCAATATAATTATTCCCTGGCTCTACTTGTGTGTTGAAGTGGCCTTGCAACCTTCTCTTATTAAGATGGTTGCAGATACTTTATATTGTCTAGATAAATATAACATGTTAATCAAGAGTATAAATATAATCTTTAGAGAAAAGCTATCTAACTTTTTGTTATTTTTCAGGCTGACCAGTGCACTGGTCTCCAGGGATTCCTCATCTTCCACAGTTTTGGTGGTGGCACTGGCTCTGGTTTCACCTCCCTCTTGATGGAACGTCTGTCTGTTGACTATGGCAAGAAGTCCAAGCTGGAATTCTCCATTTATCCAGCACCTCAGATCTCCACAGCTGTGGTTGAGCCTTACAACTCCATCCTCACCACCCACACTACCCTGGAGCACTCAGACTGTGCTTTCATGGTGGACAATGAAGCCATTTATGACGTCTGCCGCAGGAACCTGGACATTGAGCGTCCAACCTACACCAACCTGAACCGTCTGATTGGCCAGATTGTGTCTTCCATCACTGCCTCCCTTAGGTTTGATGGAGCACTGAATGTGGACTTGACTGAGTTCCAGACCAATCTGGTGCCTTACCCCCGTATCCACTTCCCCCTGGCCACCTATGCCCCTGTAATCTCTGCAGAGAAAGCTTACCATGAGCAGCTCACTGTGTCTGAGATCACCAATGCTTGCTTTGAGCCAGCCAACCAGATGGTGAAATGTGACCCCAGACATGGTAAATACATGGCTTGCTGCCTCCTGTACCGCGGTGATGTGGTGCCCAAAGATGTCAATGCTGCTATTGCCACCATCAAGACCAAGCGCACCATCCAGTTTGTGGACTGGTGCCCAACTGGGTTCAAGGTGGGAATCAACTACCAGCCACCAACTGTGGTTCCTGGTGGAGATCTGGCCAAGGTGCAGCGTGCCGTGTGCATGTTGAGCAACACCACAGCCATTGCTGAAGCCTGGGCTCGCCTGGACCACAAGTTTGATCTGATGTATGCCAAGCGTGCCTTTGTGCACTGGTACGTAGGTGAGGGTATGGAGGAAGGAGAGTTCTCTGAGGCTCGGGAGGACATGGCTGCCCTGGAGAAAGATTATGAAGAGGTTGGCACTGACAGTGTCGAAGGAGAGGGTGAAGGAGAGGAGGGAGAAGAGTATTAAATTACTGCACAACAATAACAATTAATTAAAGTCTATTTTTATTAATACATATTGCTTTATATTTTTTTTTATGTGTTATAGTGTTTATGTGCCTTATTATAATTCTGAAGAATGGAGTACAAATGTCAGTACTACTCATGTAAACACAGCATATCTCAAGAGAAAAAATACAGTTTGCAAGGTTCATAGCTACTCTGTGTAAAATTTATACACAGCATTTAATGTGTTGTATGGTGCTCTGTTACCAAGCTTCATTTCCAAATCATTGTGGCAAAAATTAAATCACCTTCAGGTGTCTACTATCCAAAAATGGGTCCCCTTCCACGGTTTTTCTTTTTGTTTGCTTTATATGGTAAAGAACAAAACAAACTAATGGTTGCTAAATACCTCCAAAGAAAAGCTCAATATTTCTCCAAACAATGATGCAAAATACATTTGGGTACAGTACAGAGGCGGACTGACAACTCATGGGACCCCTGGGCAATAGGGGATCATGGGGCCCCTGTGTCCTTGCCCAAACTCAAAAAAGCCTATGCAAAAGGTACCAGGGGCATCTCATGGGGCCCCCTACTGACCCCGGGCCCTCGGGCAGTTTCCAAATGGTCAGTCCGCCCCTGGTACAGTAATATGTGGACGGTGTTACGTAACCAAGTAATTGTCAAACAATCACAACCCTGCAAACTGAAAAATGTCCTGTTAATTAAGGAGTATATACAGGCTGGTTACTCAAGCGACTAAGCTTCCCAAGCCCATAAACTCACTATGGTGCTTGTTTGTGTATACATGATATGATATCCCTTGGAGTACCTTTTCTGTCTTGGCAAGTTGTCAATGGAGAGGAGCAGAGCAGCAAACCAAGATCTGCTTCTCAGGGTAAAATAATAGCATTCTGGAATAACTTTCTAACCAGGGCGGACTGACCATTTGGAAACTCGGGCACTGCCCGAGGGCCCAGGGTCAGTAGGGGGCCCCAATGAGATGCCCCTGGTACCTTTTTCATAGGCTTTTTTGAGTTTGGGCAAGGATAAAGGGGCCCCATGATCCCCTATTGCCTGGGGGCCCCATGAGTTGTCAGTCCGCCCCTGTTTCTAACCCACCTAATCAATCATTTTCGCCAAAAAATTCACTTTGGCCAAGAAGAACCAAATCTGGTGGCCATCATCTCATATGTATGGGTACCCCAGTGAAGTAATATTGAAACCACCAGTTGTGTCACTGTAGCCTACAAGACTTCACCAGCTGTGCCACGTACGCTAACAGCAATGCCTAGTAGGATTTATAACTAATCCTCATCTACCCAATCAGTGGCGGCCCTAGGCAGGTGTGGGGGGTGCGCGCCGCACCGGGTGACACCTATCACAAGGGGTGACACCGGACCCTCTCCACGAAAAGGAAAGTTTTAAAGCAAGCCGATGATCCCTGCAAGATGGATCGGATCTGCAGATTGAGCATAATGGATCAGAGTCCGATCCATTATGCTCCCCAATCTGCAGATCCGATCCATCTTGCGGGGATCGTCGGCTTGCTTTAAAACTTTCCTTTTCGTGGAGCTTGTGGAGAGATCAGTTAACCTCCTATAGGTTGCAAGCTGAAGATTCCTGAAGGATGGATTGGATCTGCGGATTGGGGAGCATAATGGATGAGACTCCGATCCATTATGCTCAATCCGCAGATCCGATCCATCCTGCGGGGATCGTCGAAGGGGTGACACCAACGCTAGGGATGCCCCTGTACCCAATATTGTCAGGGTGCTACAAGGCCAGTTGATTTCTTTGGTGTGAGTTTGTTGAGGATATACTGTATATTGAATACTCAGCCTTTTTTCCCACATGCCTCTGCTACCTCCTGCGCACTGCTATTCAGCCAGTTGCGCACCCACTGTCATCCATGGCAGAATTACTACTGGCATTTTTACTGTAATGCTAATTAAAATGTATGTATACACACTTTTTTTCTTGGATAGAGTAGCAAGGGGTTAAAATCTTCCATTTATTTTTCTTTACTGTCAGTGTCCCTCTGGGGGGATTTCCTTTCCTTTCCACTTCCTGTCCTGGAGACCCAACAGGAACAGACAGAAAATCTCCACTAAGTGAGAGAAATTAGCCTCTTAGTTGTCACCAGATGAGTTGTCAGTACTGGAAGAGTTCCCTACACCCTCTAGTTAGGGCCGTCTCAATAACATCATGGGCCCCTGGGCAAAGTAATGCTCTGTGGTCTCTACCAGCATGCCCCAATTTATGTACCTACTTTCTAGAATGAATGTATAAATAGTTGATAGAATTAAATATACACCATATTGCCAAAAGTATTCGACCAGCCCTCCAGATCATTGGATTCAGGTGTTCCAATCCCCTCCATGGTCACAGGTGTATAAAATCAGCCCCTAGACATGCAGACTGCTTCTACAAACATTTGTGAAAGAATGGGTCGCTCTCAGGAGCTCAGTGACTCCAAGCGTGGTCCCGTGATAGGTTGTCACCTGTGTAATAAGTCCATCCATGACATTTCCTGGCTACTAAATATTCCACGCTCAACGCAGCACCATTTTTATTTTGGTTCTTTTAACTGGGAACAACAGCAACTCAGCCCTGAAGTGGTAGGCCACGTAAAATGACACAGCGGGGTCAGCGCATGCTTAAGCGCACAGAAGACGCCAACTGTCTGCAGAGTAAATAGCTAAAGACCTCCAAACTTGGTGTGACCTTCAGATTAGCACAACAACAGTGTGTAGAGAGCTTCATGGAATGGGTTTCCATGGCCGAGCAGCTGCATCCAAGCCTTACATCACCAAGCGTAATTCAAAGCGTCGGATGCAGTGGTGTAAAGCATGCTGCCACTGGACTCTAGAGCGTGCTTTACACCACGTGTTCTCTGGAGTGACCAATCATGCTTCTCTGTCTTTCAATCCAATGGACATGTCTGTGTTTGGTGGTTGCCAGGGGAACAGTATTTGCCTGACTGCATTGTGCTAAGTGTAAACTTTGGTGGAGGGGGGATTATGGTGTGGGGTTGTTTTTAAGGGGTTGGGCTTGGCCCCCTAGTTCCAGTGAAGGAAACTTAAGGCGTCAGCATACCAAGAGATTTTGGACAATTTAATGCTCCCAACTTTGTGGGAAGAGTTTGGGGATGGCCCCTTCCTGTTCCAACATGACTGCGCACCAGTGCACAAAGCAAGGTCCATAAAGACATGGATGAGTGAGTTTGGGGTGGAGGAACTTGATTGGCCTGCACAGAGTCCTGACCTCAACCCCATAGAACACCTTTGGGATGAATTAGAGTGGAGACTGCGAGCCAGGCCTTGTCGTCCAACATCAGTGTGCCTGACCTCACAAATGTGCTTCTGGAAGAATGGTAAAACCTTCCCATAGACACCCTCCTAAACCTTGTGGACGGCCTTCCCAGAAGAGTTGAAGCTGTTATAGCTGCAAAGGGCGGGGCCAACTCAATATTGAACCCTACGGACTAAGACTGGGATGCCATTAGAGTTCATGTGCGTGTAAAGGCCGGCCGACCAATTCTTTTGGCAATATAGTGTATATTTAATAGTACTTTCAATAAAATCAATTTTATAAAATAAGAAAATAATGGCATAAATAAAAGACTAATCAACACAAAGGGCACACTACGGGGGAGAAGAAGAAGGGCACAGTACAGGGGGCATAGGAGGTCATAGTAAAGGGGGGATGAGGAGGGCAAAATTCTGCAATCAGGAGGGCACAGGGCAGTTTTCGGGTTCCTGCCCATCTGGGACATGGCCATTGTGGCACAGCTTAGTAAAAAGCATGACTCCAGATCTGGGACAGCTGGCAAGTAAGATGTTATTCAAAACTATGTTGGGGTCCAAATGCACCTGGGGCCCCTGGGCATTCCACATGCATTATGATGCCATACTCCCTATTCTGGTGAAAACTCTAAAACATTGGAATTCTCATCACTTTCTGTTTCGATGACAGTGGTCCCCAGGATACACAGAAAGGGTGAACCTACCTAGCGGGGACATAGTCAGCCATAAAAACTTACAGGGCTTGGAATACTTTCCTACTCTCTAAAACTACAAAACAATAGTTTACATATACTTTAAATGTTCTGTACTAAGCAGGAGGAGCGCTTCAGCCTTTGTCACCTTTGCAGCCTTAATGGCCCCCATAGAAGCATCTAGTGATGGCTCAGATAAGACCCCCTCTCTGTCCTAGGATCAATGGTGAGCACTCAGCTTAGCAGTACTGGGGTCCACAATTATATATATGTCCGGTGGTCCCTAATTATTGGAACAGACCAAGGGTTGCCAAAGGACAGCCCACTACCTTGCCTGCAGCAACTTGTCCTGTATTTGCATCATACGTTTCCAGGGCCAGCCACCAACACCATAACAAGCAATCACAGAGTGACCAGGACACACAGCAGCATTTGTCACTATGGTGCTACCAGCCTGACCACACCACGGAAACACAAGGTGCTGATCCAGCCATGGCAACCCCTAAATTCAAAGGAGAACTTCTTTTGTCTCCTGCTTTGCCTCCTGCCCTGTGCCATGAATGCTGTGGTAAAGATTGTAAGGCAGGACAGAGAGATGGAGGACTCTGATGTGCAAGGGGGAGCTCTGATGTTACGGGGGGCTCTGATATGAGTGCAGGGTATTGATATTAGGAAAGGTCTGATATGAACGGATGCTCTGATGTGAATAGGGGGGGTTCTGGTGTGAAAGGCAGAATCTGATATATTGGGATGAATCTGACCTGAAGGGAGGAAACTGATGTTAAGTGAAGGGGGGCTCTGATGTGAAGGGAGGGCTCTAATATGAAGGGTGGCTATTGCTGTGAAGGGGCACTCTAATAGGATGGTGGGTTTCTAATGTGAAAGCAGAACTCTGATGTGAAGGGGGCTCTGATATGAAGAGAGACTATTAATGTGTAAAGAGGCTCTGATGTGAAAGAGGGAGGGGGGGAATGAATTGCAAGGGGTGACTCTGATGTGAACATGAAGAGAAGACTCTGATGTAAAGGGGGGGGGGGGACTTTATGAAGGTGGGCACTGATGTGAAGGGGGTTCTAAAGTGAAGGGGGGCTATTAATGTGAAGGCGGGCACTGATGTGTAGGGGGCTCTGATGTGTAGGGGGCTCTGATGTGAAGGGGGCTCTGATGTGTAGGGGGCTCTGATGAGGAGGGGGCTCTGATGTGAAGGGGGCTCTGATGTGAAGGGGTCTCTGAAGTGAAAGGGGACTATTAATGTGAAGGGGGGCTCTGATGGATGGTGGGCTTCCAATGTAAAAGCAGAACTCTGATGTGAAGGTGGTCATGGCATTTCCTTTTTTGTTAAGCTGAATCAAAAATCAAACGATAACTGAATGATGATCTCTTACTGTCTGTGGTGTTGGTCAAATTTCTTTGAGCTTATAAAACATGAAAAAATAAAACTTGTTATAAAACACCTGTCATTGTTAAACATAATTTTGATCCTAATATTTACTGAACCCAAAAAAAAAAAGATATCAAAGGGTTTGTGGTCCCTTCACCAAAAACACTCCTAAATGCAATTAAATATTCTGAAATAATTAAAAAAAAAAAAAAGGTGTGTCCAACCTTAATAAACTGTTTAAAATCCAGAATACTCGTCCGAAGTCACTCAGTATATGTTTACTGTTTATAAACAAATAGTTTTATAAATAATTACAAAGAAAGTGTAACTGTAACTATTCTATTTCTTTTTTTCCTGTTTGTCATCAATCCTCCCAATATGTTCCCAGTGATCTTCCCTCCCTGTCTCTGGATCTCCTTCCTTTCCTGAACCTTCCCAGACTTTCATCCCCTATCTCCCTCCAGATCTGTCTTCCTTCCACACCTGTCCTCTTCCCTCCATACCTGTCCTCTCCCTTCACACCTGTCCTCTCCCCTCCATACCTGTCCTCTCCCTCCATACCTGTCCTCTCCCCTCCATACCTGTCCTCTCCCCTTCACACCTGTCCTCTCCCTCCACACCTGTCCTCTCCCCTCCATACCTGTCCTCTCCCCCCCAGATCTGTCTTCTCCCCCCCATACCTGTCCTCTCCCTCCATACCTGTCCTCTCCCCTCCATACCTGTCCTCTTCCCTCCACACCTGTCCTCTCTCCTTCATACCTGTCCTCTCCCTCCACACCTGTCCTCTCCCCTCCATATCTGTCCTCTCCCTCCATACCTGTCCTCTTCCCTCCACACCTGTCCTCTCCCTCCACACCTGTCCTCTCCCCTCCATACCTGTCCTCTCCCCCCCAGATCTGTCTTCTCCCCCCCATACCTGTCCTCTCCCTCCATACCTGTCTTCTTCCCTCCATACCTGTCCACTTCCCTCCATACCTGTCCACTTCCCTCCATACCTGTCCTCTCCCTCCAGATCTGTCCTCTTCCCTCCATATCTGTCCTCTTCCCTCCAGATCTGTCCTCTTCCCTCCATATCTGTCCTCTTCCCTCCATATCTGTCCTCTTCCCTCCATATCTGTCCTCTTCCCTCCTTCCTGCCTTCTCTGTCCCCCTCCATGTCTCTGCCCCGGGGTCACCCTGCACTCCTTGTACCTGGTAACAGTTGTGTTGTGCTGAGTGCAGCCACTCCCAGGCAGGATTGTGTTCTCTCCACAACACACAATGGTGTCACCAGCCCCGGGCTCCTCCCACCTCCCTCCTGTTACTAAGGATGCTGTTGTCACTGACTCCTATATATATATAGAGGAGAGGAGAGAGAGAGGACAGTGACCGCTCCACACCGAACACCTAACCCATCGGATCCCGGAGAGATCAACTTTATTCAGCATCATGGTGAGCGACCGACCACATTCTGCCATCTTATACATCCCCCTATGTGTGACCGCACTCTGCCGGCCTATACATCCCCCTATGTGTGACCGCACTCTGCCGGCCTATACATCCCCCTATGTGTGACCGCACTCTGCTATCCTATACATCCCCCTATGTGTGACTCTTTTCTGATCTATACATCCCCCTATGTTACTGCCCTGCCCTCCCCCCCCCATACATCCTGACCCTTTGTGTGCCTGCACTCTGCTCAGTCCTAATCCTAACGTCATATCCCATTTCCCCCCACAGAGGGAATGCATCTCAATCCACGTTGGCCAGGCCGGAGTGCAGATTGGCAATGCCTGCTGGGAGCTGTACTGCCTGGAACATGGCATCCAGCCGGACGGACAGATGCCCAGTGACAAGACCATCGGAGGAGGAGACGATTCCTTCAACACCTTCTTCAGTGAAACCGGGGCTGGAAAACACGTTCCCCGCGCTGTCTTTGTGGACCTGGAGCCCACTGTGATTGGTGAGTAGGCCATCTGTTATGTTGTGTGAATAAATGGTGTATGAGATGTCAACCTGTAGCAAGGTTCTGACCCATTGCTGTCACATTTCTATAGATGAGGTGAGGACAGGAACCTACCGGCAGCTTTTCCACCCGGAGCAACTCATCACCGGCAAGGAAGACGCCGCCAACAACTATGCCCGAGGTCACTACACCATCGGCAAGGAGATCATTGACCTGGTGCTGGACAGAATCCGCAAACTGGTGAGTGTTTTCTGACCTGGACCAATGTGCAGTGGTGCCCCGAGGCAGGTGCAAGGGGTGCGCGCCGCATTTGGTGACACCTACCGCATGGGGTGACACCGGACCCGCTCCACAAAAAGGTAAGTTGTAAAGCAAGCCGACGATCCCCGCAGGATGGATTGGATCTGCGGATTGGGGACAATAATGGATCGGAGTCTAATCCATTATGCTCAATCTGGAGATCTGATCCATCCTGCGGGGCTCATCGGCTTTCTTTACAACTTACCTTTTCGTGGAGCAGGTACGGTGTCACCCCGTATAGGTTGCATGCCGACGATCCCTGCAGTATGGATCGGATCTGCGGATTGGGGAGCATAATGGATCGGAGTCTGATCCATTATGTTCAATCTGGAGATCTGATCCAACCTGCGGGGATCGTCGGAGGTGGTGTCACCAAGTGTTATCACACCGGGTGACACCAACCCCAGGGACGCCCCTGCCTATGTGGATTGTATTCATAAGATATACATTGTAATTGTCCTGAGCCCACTAGTCAAAGTTTGTCACCAACAGCCCTAGTTGTAGTTGGACCTCAATATTCATTCAAATTCAATAATCTTTTAGCTTGGATGAGTTAAATGCGATTCATATTAAGGGCGTCACTTGAAATTGTGTATATCCCAAATTTTATTTTTTTAGTTTTGAATGGAGCAAGTAAGGGTTAAAACTGCTATCAATGTATTAGATTTATCCAGAGATGCAATCAAAAGTGAGAGGAAATGTTTACCAAGTGAGGAGAATTCTCCCCGGAACAGGCGACTCCATTGAGAGATTTACCCTCGCCTTGTTCTTGTCATAACTCTAACATTTCTGATTTCCTCTTAGTGATGGTCTGAACACCCCCCTGTTTGGCTCGCGGTCAAACATTCGAACCTAATGAAAGTTCAACCACGAATTTCGGACCGGGGCAATTCACTAAGCGGTATCTTACCACATCCGAGTATTCAGTAAGATACCGCACAGCTACTAAATCACCGAGTTATATTATTCAGTCATGCGGTATTTTGGTAGTGAAAACATTTCAGCTGTCACTGGGGTTCCTCGCTGACAGCTGAATGTAAAAAGAACTGCTGGCAATTAACAAAAATTAAAACGAAATGGCATGAGGTCCCTTCCCTTCCATCCATACCAAGTCCTTCAGGTCTGGTATGGGTTTTGAGGGGAACCCCATGGCAAAATTTTTTTAAAATGGCGTGGGGTTCCCCCCCAAAATCCACACCAGACCCTATCTGAGCATGCACCCCGGCAGGTCAGGAAAGGGGCGAGATAAGCGAGTGAACCCCCCTCCTGAACCTTACTAGGCCACATGCCCTCAACATGGAGGGGTGCTTTGGGGCAGGTGGACTTCCCCCCGAAGCACCTTGTCCCCATTTTAATGGGGACAAGGGCCTCTTCCCCGCAACTATAGCTGGTAGTTGTGGGGGTCTGCAGGCAGGGGCTTATTGGAATCCTCAGATCCCTGCCCCCCCATGTGAATGAGTATGGGGTATGTGGTACCGTTACTCATTCACAAAAAAAAAAAGTGTAGTGAAAAAAATTAATTAAAAATTTTTTTTAAAAATGTTTAGAAAAGAAATAGATCCAATGTCAATCACAATGGCCGCTGCCACCCGCCGCTCCGCTCTCGACACTGGCTCCCACCGTCTGACAGCTGCACTGGCCTGACAGTTCTTAAATATCTAAGGGATAGGGGCCACCCGGTGATGTCAACCGGGTGACCCCGCACCCTTGTGATGTCATCATGTGCTGTGAATGGCCAAAGCATTGCATCTGACCTGTGGTCAGGTGCATTGCTTTGGCCAATCACAATGCACTGTCAGGGCGCAGTGCATTGTGAGGCGTGGCGGGTGAACAGCCCGCCGAATGCCCTTTCCGTTCGTGTGTTCTCCAAATGTTCCCCGATGTTCAAGTCGAACCAGGGGCGGACTGACAACTCATGGGGCCCCCAGGCAATAGGGGATCATGGGGCCCCTATGTCCTTGCCCAAACTCAAAAAAGCCTATGAAAAAGGTACCAGGGGCAACTCATGGGGCCCCCAACTGACCCCGGGCCCTCGGGCAGTGCCCGAGTTTCCAAATGGTCAGTCGGCCCCTCAGTCGAACTTATGTTCAACTCAAACATCAAGCCCAACTCTACTTCCTATAATAGCCACCAGGACATACACTTTAAGAATTAATTTAGGAGCTAGGGTTTAAGTTTTACAGGTTAATTGCGAGGTGTCACTACCCTTTCGAAACCCTTTCACTGAGAACTACCTAGTGTCAGGTTCTAGGAGAGCCATACTCAACCAGGGTTCCTCCAGAGTGCACCACTTGGCAGAGCCACCTGCATGAAACCATCATCTTTTTTTGCCGTCTTAATGGTGGTACTTTGGTCACCACTGAAGAAGGGGCCTTCTTTCCATTATTCACCAATATAGGGGCATTCTTCCCACTGACTTCTGATAAATTAATTTTATCAGGTGTTCCCTGGACCTGAAAATCATCTCAAGGGTTCCCCTGGAGTAAAAAGGTTGAGAAAGGCTGTAGTAGGACCTAAAAATACAATGTTCAATTATTTATTCCATAGTGTAGGCTTATCTCTAAAAAATCCTGAACTATAATTCTTCACCTGATATAATTTCCTCTAAAATTCTAAGAGCATTATTATTAGATTCTGAGTAAATGCTTTTGTTTTGTTCTCTTGTAACACGATACGTTCCTCTTTTCTGATATATGTACAACTTTGCTATAAGAATGTAGACCCACCAATATAATTAATGCCTGGCTCTACTTGTGTGTTGAAGTGGCCTTGCAACCTTCTCTTATTAAGACGTCTTATTGTCTAGATAAATATAGCATGTTAATCCAGAGTATAAATATAAACTTTAGAGAAAAGTTATTTAACTTTGTATTATTTTTCAGGCTGACCAGTGCACTGGTCTCCAGGGATTCCTCATCTTCCACAGTTTTGGTGGTGGCACTGGCTCTGGTTTCACCTCCCTCTTGATGGAACGTCTGTCTGTTGACTATGGCAAGAAGTCCAAGCTGGAATTCTCCATCTATCCAGCACCTCAGATCTCCACAGCTGTGGTTGAGCCTTACAACTCCATTCTCACCACCCACACTACCCTGGAGCACTCAGACTGTGCTTTCATGGTGGACAACGAAGCCATTTATGACATCTGCCGCAGAAACCTGGACATCGAGCGCCCAACCTACACTAACCTGAACCGTCTGATTGGCCAGATTGTGTCTTCCATTACTGCCTCTCTTAGGTTTGATGGAGCTCTGAATGTGGACTTGACTGAGTTCCAGACCAATCTGGTGCCCTACCCCCGTATTCACTTCCCCCTGGCCACTTATGCCCCTGTAATCTCTGCAGAGAAAGCTTACCATGAGCAGCTCACTGTGTCTGAGATCACCAATGCTTGCTTTGAGCCAGCCAACCAGATGGTGAAATGTGACCCCAGACATGGTAAATACATGGCTTGCTGCCTCCTGTACCGCGGTGATGTGGTGCCCAAAGATGTCAATGCTGCTATTGCCACCATCAAGACCAAACGCACCATCCAGTTTGTGGACTGGTGTCCAACTGGGTTCAAGGTGGGAATCAACTACCAGCCACCAACTGTGGTTCCTGGTGGAGATCTGGCTAAGGTGCAGCGTGCCGTGTGCATGTTGAGCAATACCACAGCCATTGCTGAGGCCTGGGCTCGCCTGGACCACAAATTTGATCTGATGTATGCCAAGCGTGCCTTTGTGCACTGGTATGTAGGTGAGGGTATGGAGGAAGGAGAGTTCTCTGAGGCTCGGGAAGACATGGCCGCCCTGGAGAAGGATTATGAAGAGGTTGGCACTGACAGTGTCGAAGGAGAGGGTGAAGGAGAGGAGGGAGAAGAGTATTAAATTACTGCACAACAACCCTGAAATAAAGGCTATCTTTCTGAAATATATATTGCTTTATGTATATCTTTATTTTAATGGAGGTTTTTGAGCTTTATTGGAAATCATAAAAAGTAAAATTCAGAATTATATTTATATTACTTATGTAAACACAACATATCTCAATAGAAAAAAAATACCATTTGCAAGGTTCACAGCAACTAATCATAATTATATTTTCAGATTTTATTATTTATTTCAGGTACTTATATATTATTTCAGGTGCTTACGCAGCACTTTACATACAGTATCTCCCAAAAGTAGGTCCATCCCTCACATTTTTGTAAATATTTTATTCTATCTTTTCATGTGACAACACTGAAGAAATTACACTTTGCTACAATGTGACGTAGTCAGTGTACAGCTTGTATAACATGTAAATTTGCTGTCCCCTCAAAATAACTCAACACACAGCCATTCATGTCTAAACCGCTGGCAACAAACGTGAGTCCACCCCTAAGTGACAAGGTCCAAATTGGGCCCAAAGTGTCAATATTTTGTGTGGCCGCCATTATTTCCCAGCACTGCCTTAACCCTCTTGGGCATGGAGTTCACCAGAGCTTCACAGGTTGTCACTGGAGTCCTCTTCCACTCCTCCATGACGACATCACGGAGCTGGTGGATGTTAGAGACCTTGAGCTCCTCCACCTTCCGTTTGAGGATGCCCCACAGATGCTCAATAGGGTTTAGGTCTGGAGTCATGCTTGGCCAGTCCATCACCTTTACCCTCAGCTTCTTTAGCAAGGCAGTGGTGGTCTTGGAGGTGTGTTTGGGGTCGTTATGGTGGAATACTGCCCTGCGGCCCAGTCTCTGAAGGGATGGGATCATGCTCTACTTCAGTATGTCACAGTACATGTTGGCATTCATGGTTCCCTCCATGAACTGTAGCTCCCCAGTGCCGGCAGCACTAATGCAGCCCCAGACCATGACACTCCCACCACCATGCTTGACTGTAGGCAAGACACACTTGTCTTTGTACTCCTCACCTGGTTGCCACCACACACGCTTGACACCATCTGAACCAAATCAGTTGATCTTGGTGTCATCAGACCACAGGACATGGTTCCAGTAATCCATGTCCTTAGTCTGCTTGTCTTCAGCAAACTGTCTGCGGGCTTTCTTGTGCATCATCTTTAGAAGATTGTGCATCATCTTCCTTCTGGGACGACAGCCATGCAGACCAATGTGATGCAGTGTGCGGCGTATGGTCTGAGCGCTGATAGGCTGCCCTCCCACCCCTTCACCCTCTGCAGCAATGCTGGCAGCACTCATACATCTATTTCCCAAAGACAACCTCTGGATATGACGCTGAGCACGTGCACTCAACGTCTTTGGTGGACCATGGTGAGGCCTGTTCTGAGTGGAACCTGTCCTGTTAAACCGTTGTATGGTCTTGGCCACCGTGCTGCAGCTCAGTTTCAGGGTCTTGACAATCTTCTTATAGCCTAAGCTGTCTTTATGTAGAGCAACAATTCTTTTTTTCAGATGCTCAGAGAGTTCTTTGCCATGAGGTGCCATGCTGAACTTCCAGTGACCAGTATGAGAGAGTGAGAGCGATAACAACAAATATAACACACCCGCTCCCCATTCACACCTGAGACCTTGTAACACTAAAGAGTCACATGACACTGGGGAGTGAAAATGGCTAATTGGGCCCAATTTGGACCTTGTCACTTAGGGGTGGACTCACTTTTGTTGCCAGCGGTTTAGACATGAATGGCGGTGTGTGGAGTTATTTTGAGGGGACAGCAAATATACATGTTATACAAGCTGTACACTGACTACGTCACATTGTAGCAAAGTGTCATTTCTTTAGTGTTGTCACATGAAAAGATAGAATAAAATATTGACACAAATGTGAGGGGTGGACTCAGTTCTGGTAGATACTGTATGTATTGTACATTCCCATCAGTCCCTAACCCTCAAGGGGCGTACAATCTAAAGTCCCTAACTTACATTCCTACATACACATACTAGGGACAATTTAGACAGGAGCCAATTCACCTACCAGCATGTCTTTGGAGGGTGGGAGGAAACCAGAGTAAACCCACGCAGGCACAGGGAGAACATGCAAACTCCAGGCAGGTGGTACCGTGGTTGGGATTCACACCAATGACCTGAGTACTGCCAGGCGGAAGTGCTAACCATTTGACCACTGTGCTGCCAGATGGCATTTGAAAGGTTGATGTTTAGGTGCCTGATATATGGATAAGGAAAGTCAGAAGTCCTTGACAGCAGACTTGTTCTGGGTCATTAAATCAAGATATTGCAAGAAGAGGATTACAATGACAGCCAGGCAATTAGCTTTTTAGGGTATGCACTCTTTCAGCAGCCAAATGGGTGGATTGCAGTGATGCTCTGTGTCGGCCCTAACCAATAAGAATTTCTCTGATCCCCTCAGGAAGCACTGCAGAAAGAAGAGGGAGAACCACTACGCCCATACACCCATGGAGGTAGGTAAGTACAGCGAGGACTGGGGAGGACAGAACTCTGGCTGACAAAGACTGACTCTCTAGTGCAGGGGTGTCAGACTCTATTCCACCGCGGGCCGTATCAGCATTATAGTTGCTCTCAAAGGGCCAGTTGTATCTGTAAGACTAGATGTCCAGAACACCCCCCCCCCCATTACATCTGATGTCAAGAATCTCACACCCTCCCTGACATCACCGTGCACCCCCCTTTGGGGGGCAGAGCTGGAAAGCAGAAAGTGCAGGGTCTGGATTTGGACCAGAGGAGGAGTGGAGTCAGTTACCAGAGTCTGCTGAATGCTGAGACCAGGGGAGGCAGAGATGAGGGGGTGCTGCAGCTGCTCTGAGAGGTGCAGGATCTGGCGGAGGAGTTCTGTCCTCTTCTCTGCTGCCGACTGCTGAGACAAGGTGGGGACAGAGACAAGGGGGTACCGTAGCTGCGGGAGAGGTGCAAGGGCCACATGAGATGACTTAGAGGGCCGGATTCTGCCCGCGGGCCTTGTGCTTGACACCTGTTCTCTAATTTAAAGCGGTATTGAACCCAAAAGTAAAATGGTCATACAGTATATTGCAGCTTACCAATCATTAGATATGGTGGCTGCATTAGTTTTCTCTTCTTTGGCTTCCCCCCCCCCCCCCCCGTCTTCACCCAGTGATCTGACCAGTAACATACCTCCTGTACAAGGGCGGACTGACAACTCATGGGGCCCCCGGGCAATAGGGGATCATGGGGCTCCTGTGTCCTTGCCCAAACTCAAAAAAGCTTATGAAAAAGGTACCAGGGGCATCTCATGGGGCCCCCTACTGACCCCGGGCCCTCGGGCAGTGCCCGAGTTTCCAAATGGTCAGTCTACCCCTGGTCCTGTATTAGGCTCCATGTACACTGCAGCTGATAAACTGACGTTTAGGAGCTTTTCTGCGTTTTTTTCAGCAGCCCCTGAACTCTCCCTAATGTTCTTCTATGTGTCCGTGTACACATCGTCCTTTACAGGCAGCTGAGTTTACAGTCATATTTTTGAATGCACTAAACTTGCATTCAGGAGATTTTATCAGCGTTTTGTAACGCCAAACGTTTGTAAACGCGGCTAACCGCTTTTATAAGCGTTTACATTTGGAAATTTTTTTTAACTCTTCCATTTCCAGATGCTGTCCAGAGCCTTTTTTCATCATGAACAATGCATGCAAAGCGTTTTCCCGGTACTCAGATGGACCCGGTACACCATACTTTGAGGTTTTGCATGAAAGAAAATATGTTAGACACGGCTGCAATAATTTCTGCACAGAAATGAGCCGGAACACATCCAAACACCACAAAAAAAAGGCAGTTAATCTCAACAAATACTGCTCTCTCTGCTTCTGCTCTCTCTATTTCTCTCAAAAGGTGTGAAATAGTTATTTTTTTTACAGTTTTTCAGTGCATTCTGGGCATTTTGGAAGGTTTCCTGAGGTTATCTTTAAAAAACGCTTCTAAACGCAAACGCTCATAAACGCGCATAAACGCGGCTAAACAGGTTTTTTAGGCTACGTTTTTCAGCAGTTTCCATCGTTTAGAAGAGTTTTTCAAACGTCCGGTGTACATGGAGCCTTAGACCCCATGTACACGGGACCAGGGGCGGATTGACCATTTGGAAACTCAGGCACTGCCCACGGGCCCGGGGTCAGTAGGAGGCCCCATGAGATGCCCCTGGTACCTTTTTTGAGTTTAGGCAAGGACACAGGGGCCCCATGATCCCCTATTGCCCAGGGGCCCCATGAGTTGTCAGTCCGCCCCTGCATGGGACACTTCTGAACAATGGAAACTGACTGCTGAAAAACGTAGCTTAAAAAACGGCTGTTTAGCCGCGTTTATGTATGTTTGCGTTTAGAAGCGTTTTTAAGATAACCTCAGGAGAACCTCCCAAATGCCCAGAATGCACTGAAAAGTGGTAAATTATTAACTATTTCAGAGAAATACAGAGAGTAGAAGCAGAGACAGCAGTACGTGTTGAGATAATTAGGTGTGAGTTGCTCATTGACATTTCTTTTGTTCCCAAGGGTGGGAAAGGTATCTGGTGGGGGGAGTCATTAAGGCCACCTGGCAGGAGGTCTTCATGAGGAATTTGAGGTGTGAATGGTCACTAACATATCTTTTGTTTCCAAGGGTGGGAGAGGTCTGAGGTGTGAATTGGTCCTTACAATGTGTGACAAGCTTGGTAGGAACATCCTGTGTTCAGTGTTTTGTCCATCTGAGTACCCTGAAAACTATTTGCATGCATTTTTCATGATGAAGAAAGGCTCTGGACAGCATCGGGAACTGTAGTTAAAAAAAAATTCGAAAGCAAATGCTTATAAACGCGATTTGCCGCGTTTACAAGCGTTTTGCGCTTGAAACGCTGATAAAATTGACTGCTGAACGCAAGTTTGGTGCGTTAAAAAAAAAGACTGTAAATTGAAATGCCTGTAAATGATTGTGTGTACACGGGCACATAGGAAAACATTAAGGAGAGCTCAGGGGCTGCTGAAAAAAATGCTGAACAGTTCCTAAACGGGAGTTTATCAGCTGCAGTGTACATGAGCCATGCGATTTGCTGCGTTTACAAGCGGTTCGCGTTTGAAACGCTGATAAAATCGACGGCTGAAGTGAGACACAACACTGGAGGAATGAACACAGGAGGCACAGCAGCATCTTCAGTCGTGGGGGGAGGGGGGCTTCAGATATGTATCACACGCAGGGGCGGACTGACCATTTGGAAACTCGGGCACTGCCCGAGGGCCCGGGTCAGTAGAGGGCCCGGGGTCAGTAGGGGGCCCCATGAGATGCCCCTGGTACCTTTTTCATAGGCTTTTTTGAGATGGGCAAGGACACAGGGGCCCCATGATCCCCTATTGCCCGGGGGCTCCATGAGTTGTCAGTCCGCCCCTGCGGTCCTGAGCGATGTGATTATGGAGGGAGGTGGGATCGTCCGTGTGACGTGTACAGGAGGGGCCCAATCACAATCCAATGTATCGCCTCTCACTCTCCGGGTGACACTTCGCTCTCCTGTATCGTCTTTTGTATCCCAGGTGGAATGTTGGACAAGGATGGCCCCGCCCCGGCTCCTCCCACACACAACAACTCTGCAGTGTGTGCACGGGCAGCCCGCGCCACGCCCTCTCTCCGGTCCAGCCCAATCAGACACAGTCCCTGGGAAGGCTGCGGTTAGCGGATTGGCTACGGTGTCGATAGACTCGCCTGGTATATTCTGGACCTTTCTTCTCAGCTGACGGTGACGTCACAGCAGAACCGATAAACCGTCCAGAAGAGAGAAGAGTCAGAGAGCGGTCCGGTGAGTATGAGGGGCCCGGGGTGACGTCATCGCAGGGCAAGACAGATAGACAGGGCCCCAGTCTAGGTGTGCTCTCCTGCCTCTCGATGCCCCCTGCCACAGATACACAGACAGACAGATCAATACATAGGATGGACAGACACATCACTACATAGGATGGACAGACAGATCACTACATAGGATGGACAGATAGATCACTACATAGGATGGACAGACACATCACTACATAGGATGGACAGACACATCACTACATAGGATGGACAGACACATCACTACATAGGATGGACAGACACATCACTACATAGGATGGACAGACACATCACTACATAGGATGGACAGACAGACACTACATAGGATAGACAGACAGATCACTACATAGGATGGACAGACACATCACTACATAGGATGGACAGACAGACACTACATAGGATGGACAGACAGATCACTACATAGGATGGACAGACAGATCACTACATAGGATGGACAGACAGATCACTACATAGGATGGACAGACAGACACTACATAGGATGGACAGACAGACACTACATAGGATGGACAGACACATCACTACATAGGATGGACAGACACATCACTACATAGGATGGACAGACACATCACTACATAGGATGGACAGACACATCACTACATAGGATGGACAGACAGACAGACACTACATAGGATGGACAGACACATCACTACATAGGATGGACAGACACATCACTACATAGGATGGACAGACACATCACTACATAGGATGGACAGACACATCACTACATAGGATGGACAGACACATCACTACATAGGATGGACAGACACATCACTACATAGGATGGACAGACACATCACTACATAGGATGGACAGACACATCACTACATAGGATGGACAGACACATCACTACATAGGATGGACAGACACATCACTACATAGGATGGACAGACAGATCACTACATAGGATGGACAGACATATCACTACATAGGATGGACAGACACATCACTACATAGGATGGACAGACACATCACTACATAGGATGGACAGACACATCACTACATAGGATGGACAGACACATCACTACATAGGATGGACAGACACATCACTACATAGGATGGACAGACACATCACTACATAGGATGGACAGACACATCACTACATAGGATGGACAGACAGACACTACATAGGATGGACAGACACATCACTACATAGGATGGACAGACAGACACTACATAGGATGGACAGACACATCACTACATAGGATGGACAGACAGACACTACATAGGATAGACAGACACATCACTACATAGGATGGACAGACAGACACTACATAGGATGGACAGACACATCACTACATAGGATGGACAGACACATCACTACATAGGATGGACAGACACATCACTACATAGGATGGACAGACAGACACTACATAGGATGGACAGACACATCACTACATAGGATGGACAGACACATCACTACATAGGATGGACAGACAGACACTACATAGGATGGACAGACACATCACTACATAGGATGGACAGACAGACACTACATAGGATGGACAGACACATCACTACATAGGATGGACAGACACATCACTACATAGGATGGACAGACAGACACTACATAGGATGGACAGACACATCACTACATAGGATGGACAGACAGATCACTACATAGGATGGACAGACAGATCACTACATAGGATGGACAGACAGGTCACTACATAGGATAGACAGACAGATCACTACATAGGATGGACAGAAAGATCACTACATAGGATGGACAGAAAGATCACTACATAGGATAGACAGACACATCACTACATAGGATGGACAGACAGATCACTACATAGGATGGACAGACAGATCACTACATAGGATGGACAGAAAGATCACTACATAGGATGGACAGACAGATCACTACATAGGATGGACAGACAGATCACTACATAGGATGGACAGACAGATCACTACATAGGATGGACAGACAGACACTACATAGGATGGACAGACACATCACTACATAGGATGGACAGACACATCACTACATAGGATGGACAGACACATCACTACATAGGATGGACAGACACATCACTACATAGGATGGACAGACACATCACTACATAGGATGGACAGACACATCACTACATAGGATGGACAGACACATCACTACATAGGATGGACAGACACATCACTACATAGGATGGACAGACACATCACTACATAGGATGGACAGACACATCACTACATAGGATGGACAGACACATCACTACATAGGATGGACAGACACATCACTACATAGGATGGACAGACAGACAGACACTACATAGGATGGACAGACACATCACTACATAGGATGGACAGACACATCACTACATAGGATGGACAGACACATCACTACATAGGATGGACAGACACATCACTACATAGGATGGACAGACACATCGCTACATAGGATGGACAGGCAGACAGACACTACATAGGATGGACAGACACATCACTACATAGGATGGACAGACACATCACTACATAGGATGGACAGACACATCACTACATAGGATGGACAGACACATCACTACATAGGATGGACAGACACATCACTACATAGGATGGACAGACACATCACTACATAGGATGGACAGACACATCACTACATAGGATGGACAGACACATCACTACATAGGATGGACAGACAGACACTACATAGGATGGACAGACACATCACTACATAGGATGGACAGACAGACACTACATAGGATGGACAGACACATCACTACATAGGATGGACAGACACATCACTACATAGGATGGACAGACAGACACTACATAGGATGGACAGACACATCACTACATAGGATGGACAGACACATCACTACATAGGATGGACAGACAGACACTACATAGGATGGACAGACACATCACTACATAGGATGGACAGACACATCACTACATAGGATGGACAGACAGACACTACATAGGATGGACAGACACATCACTACATAGGATGGACAGACAGACACTACATAGGATGGACAGACACATCACTACATAGGATGGACAGACACACATCACTACATAGGATGGACAGACACACATCACTACATAGGATGGACAGACACACACATCACTACATAGGATGGACAGACACATCACTACATAGGATGGACAGACAGATCACTACATAGGATGGACAGACAGACACTACATAGGATGGACAGACACATCACTACATAGGATGGACAGACACATCACTACATAGGATGGACAGACAGACACTACATAGGATGGACAGACACATCACTACATAGGATGGACAGACAGACACTACATAGGATGGACAGACACATCACTACATAGGATGGACAGACACATCACTACATAGGATGGACAGACATATCACTACATAGGATGGACAGACAGAGAGATCACTACATAGGATGGACAGACAGACACTACATAGGATGGACAGACAGACACTACATAGGATGGACAGACACATCACTACATAGGATGGACAGACACATCACTACATAGGATGGACAGACACATCACTACATAGGATGGACAGACACATCACTACATAGGATGGACAGACACATCACTACATAGGATGGACAGACACATCACTACATAGGATGGACAGACACATCACTACATAGGATGGACAGACAGACACTACATAGGATAGACAGACACATCACTACATAGGATGGACAGACACATCACTACATAGGATGGACAGACACATCACTACATAGGATGGACAGACACATCACTACATAGGATGGACAGACAGATCACTACATAGGATGGACAGACAGACACTACATAGGATGGACAGACACATCACTACATAGAATGGACAGACACAGATCACTACATAGGATGGACCGACATACACTACATAGAATGGACAGACATACACTACATAGGATGGACCGACAGATCACTACATAGGATGGACCGACAGATCACTACATAGGATGGACAGACACATCAGTACATAGGATGGACAGACAGACACTACATAGGATGGACAGACACATCACTACATAGGATGGACAGACACATCACTACATAGGATGGACAGACACATCACTACATAGGATGGACAGACACATCACTACATAGGATGGACAGACAGACACATCACTACATAGGATGGACAGACACATCACTACATAGGATGGACAGACAGACACTACATAGGATGGACAGACAGACACCGGTCACTACATAGGATGGACAGACACAGATCACTACATAGGATGGACAGACACAGATCACTACATAGGATGGACAGACAGATCACTACATAGGATGGACAGACAG
Source organism: Staurois parvus (assembly GCF_062004578.1). Taxonomy (NCBI): domain Eukaryota; kingdom Metazoa; phylum Chordata; class Amphibia; order Anura; family Ranidae; genus Staurois; species Staurois parvus. Next base: position 21,292 of record NW_028318818.1, on the reverse strand, counting down.
ATCACTACATAGGATGGAGACAGACAGACAGATCACTACATAGGATGGAGACAGACAGATCACTACATAGGATGGAGACAGACAGATTACTACATAGGATGGACAGACAGATACTACATAGGATGGAGACAGAGAGATCACTACATAGGATGGACAGACAGATCACTACATAGGATGGACAGACAGACACATCACTACATATAATGGACAGACACATCACTACATAGGATGGACAGACAGACACTACATAGGATGGACAGACACATCACTACATAGGATGGACAGACACATCACTACATAGGATGGACAGACATATCACTACATAGGATGGACAGACAGAGAGATCACTACATAGGATGGACAGACAGACACTACATAGGATGGACAGACAGACACTACATAGGATGGACAGACACATCACTACATAGGATGGACAGACACATCACTACATAGGATGGACAGACACATCACTACATAGGATGGACAGACACATCACTACATAGGATGGACAGACACAGATCACTACATAGGATGGACAGACAGACACTACATAGGATGGACAGACAGACACTACATAGGATGGACAGACACATCACTACATAGGATGGACAGACACATCACTACATAGGATGGACAGACAGATCACTACATAGGATGAACAGACAGAGAGATCACTACATAGGATGGAGAGACAGACACTACATAGGATGGACAGACAGACACTACATAGGATGGACAGACACATCACTACATAGGATGGACAGACACATCACTACATAGGATGGACAGACACATCACTACATAGGATGGACAGACACATCACTACATAGGATGGACAGACACATCACTACATAGGATGGACAGACACATCACTACATAGGATGGACAGACACAGATCACTACATAGGATGGACAGACAGATCACTACATAGGATGGACAGACAGATCACTACATAGGATGGACAGACAGATCACTACATAGGATGGAGACAGACAGATCACTACATAGGATGGAGACAGACAGATCACTACATAGCGTAAAAATAGTGCAGCGCTGAAAATAATGACAAAATGACAAAAAGGTAGTCCACTAAAAGTCTATGACATATAAACGTATCCAGTGTCTGATGTGGATTCAGAATAGGTGATCCGTGTGGAAATGGCTGGAAAACGCACTCACCAGAAGTAAGACACATAAACGCAGTGTGTATATAAAACTCAAGGATCTTCAATCCAGAGGGAAGTAAAGCTGATCCGGTTACAGGAATGGTGAATCCCTCCTCCGCAGATGCAGCAACCGATCTTCCTTAACACGATTAGATGTAGAATTCCAAGACCAAGGTTCTGCAAGCAAAAGCTCCTCTTGTTGCACTTTTTATGACCGTGGCCTGTGTCTGGTCTGTGTTTGAACATCCTGTGTCTGTCCATCCTATGTAGTGATGTGTCTGTCTGCCCATCCTATATAGTGATCTGTGTCTGTCCATCCTATGTAGTGATCATTCTGTCCATCCTATGTAGTGATCTGTCTGTCCATCCTATGTAGTGATCTGTCTGCCCATCCTATATAGTGATCTGTGTCTGTCCATCCTATGTAGTGATCTGACTGCCCATCCTATGTAGTGATCTGTGTCTGTCCATCCGATGTAGTGATCTGTGTCTGTCCATCCTATGTAGTGATCTGTCTGTCCATCCTACCGGTATGTAGCAATGTGTCTGTCTGTCCATCCTACCGGTATGTAGCAATGTGTCTGTCTGTCCATCCTATGTAGTGTCTGTCTGTCCATCCTATGTAGTGTCTGTCTGTCCATCCTATGTAGTGATGTGTCTGTCCATTATATGTAGTGATGTGTCTGTCTGTCCATCCTATGTAGTGATCTGTCTGTCCATCCTATGTAGTGATCTCTCTGTCTCCATCCTATGTAGTATCTGACTATCCATCCTATGTAGTGATGTGTCTGTCTCCATCCTATGTAGTGATCTGTGTCTGTCCATCCTATGTAGTGATCTGTCTGTCCATCCTATGTAGTAATCTGTCTGTCTCCATCCTATGTAGTGATCTATAAGAAGAAACAGCAGTGAGCGCTAATCCTGAAAGCAGCTAGGCACTCTAAGCAACCAATAACACTTAAAAGCAATAACGTAAAAATAGTGCAGCGCTGAAAATAATGACAAAATGACAAAAAGGTAGTCCACTAAAAGTCTATGACATATAAACGTATCCAGTGTCTGATGTGGATTCAGAATAGGTGATCCGTGTGGAAATGGCTGGAAAACGCACTCACCAGAAGTAAGACACATAAACGCAGTGTGTATATAAAACTCAAGGATCTTCAATCCAGAGGGAAGTAAAGCTGATCACTACATAGGATGGACAGACAGATCACTACATAGGATGGACAGACAGATCACTACATAGGATGGACAGACAGATCACTACATATGATGGACAGACAGATCACTACATATGATGGACAGACAGATCACTACATATGATGGACAGACAGATCACTACATAGGATGGACAGACAGATCACTACATAGGATGGACAGACAGATCACTACATAGGATGGACAGACAGATCACTACATAGGATGGAGACAGACAAATCACTACATAGGATGGACAGACACAGATCACTACATAGGATGGACAGACAGACACTACATAGGATGGACAGACAGATCACTACATAGGATGGACAGACAGATCACTACATAGGATGGAGACAGACAGATTACTACATAGGATGGACAGACAGATCACTACATAGGATGGGAAGACACAGATCACTACATAGGATGGAGACAGACACATATCACTACATAGGATGGATAGACAGATACTACATAGGATGGAGACAGAGAGATCACTACATAGCATGGACAGACAGATCACTACATAGGATGGACAGACAGACACATCACTACATATAATGGACAGACACATCACTACATAGGATGGACAGACAGACACTACATAGGATGGACAGACAGACACTACATAGGATGGACAGACAGACACATTGCTACATACCGGTAGGATGGACAGACAGATCACTACATAGGATGGACAGACAGATCACTACATAGGATGGAGACAGACAGATTACTACATAGGATGGACAGACAGATCACTACATAGGATGGGAAGACACAGATCACTACATAGGATGGAGACAGACACATATCACTACATAGGATGGATAGACAGATACTACATAGGATGGAGACAGAGAGATCACTACATAGCATGGACAGACAGATCACTACATAGGATGGACAGACAGACACATCACTACATATAATGGACAGACACATCACTACATAGGATGGACAGACAGACACTACATAGGATGGACAGACAGACACTACATAGGATGGACAGACAGACACATTGCTACATACCGGTAGGATGGACAGACAGATCACTACATAGGATGGACAGACAGATCACTGCATCGGATGGACAGACACAGATCACTACATAGGATGGGCAGTCAGATCACTACATAGGATGGAGACAGACACATATCACTACATAGGATGGATAGACAGATACTACATAGGATGGAGACAGAGAGATCACTACATAGCATGGACAGACAGATCACTACATAGGATGGACAGACAGATCACTGCATCGGATGGACAGACACAGATCACTACATAGGATGGGCAGTCAGATCACTACATAGGATGGACAGACACACATCACTACATAGGATGGAGAGACACAGATCACTATATAGGATGGGCAGACAGATCACTACATAGGATGGACAGACAGATCACTACATAGGATGGACAGACTGATCACTACATAGGATGGACAGACACAGATCACTATATAGGATGGGCAGACAGACACATCACTACATAGGATGGACAGACAGATCACTACATAGGATGGACAGACAGATCACTACATAGGATGGACAGACAGATCACTACATAGGATGGACCGACACAGATCACTACATAGGATGGACAGACCCAGATCACTACATAGGATGGACAGACAGACAGATCACTACATAGGATGGACAGACACATCACTACATAGGATGGACAGACAGACACATCACTACATAGAATGGACAGACAGACACATCACTACATAGGATGGACAGACAGACACTACATAGGATGGACAGACAGATCACTGCATCGGATGGACAGACACAGATCACTACATAGGATGGGCAGTCAGATCACTACATAGGATGGAGACAGACACATATCACTACATAGGATGGACAGACAGACACATCACTACATAGGATGGACAGACACATCACTACATAGGATGGACAGACACATCACTACACAGGATGGACAGACAGATCACTACACAGGATGGACAGACAGATCACTACATAGGATGGACAGACACATCACTACATAGGATGGACAGACAGATCACTACATAGGATGGACAGACAGATCACTACATAGGATGGACAGACAGATCACTACATAGGATGGACAGACAGACATATCGCTACATAGGATGGACAGACACATCGCTACATAGGATGGACAGATAGATACTACATAGGATGGACAGACAGATCACTACATAGGATGGACAGACAGATCACTACATAGGATGGACAGACAGATCACTACATAGGATGGACAGACACATATCACTACATAGGATGGACAGACAGATCACTACATAGGATGGACAGACAGATCACTACATAGGATGGACAGACAGATCACTACATAGGATGGACAGACAGATCACTACATAGGATGGACAGAAAGATCACTACATAGGATGGACAGACAGATCACTACATAGGATGGACAGACAGATCACTACATAGGATGGACAGACACAGATCACTACATAGGATGGACAGACAGACACTACATAGGATGGACAGACAGATCACTACATAGGATGGACAGACAGATCACTACATAGGATGGAGACAGACAGATCACTACATAGGATGGAGACAGACAGATCACTACATAGGATGGAGACAGACAGATTACTACATAGGATGGACAGACAGATACTACATAGGATGGAGACAGAGAGATCACTACATAGGATGGACAGACAGATCACTACATAGGATGGACAGACAGACACATCACTACATATAATGGACAGACACATCACTACATAGGATGGACAGACAGACACTACATAGGATGGACAGACACATCACTACATAGGATGGACAGACACATCACTACATAGGATGGACAGACATATCACTACATAGGATGGACAGACAGAGAGATCACTACATAGGATGGACAGACAGACACTACATAGGATGGACAGACAGACACTACATAGGATGGACAGACACATCACTACATAGGATGGACAGACACATCACTACATAGGATGGACAGACACATCACTACATAGGATGGACAGACACAGATCACTACATAGGATGGACAGACAGACACTACATAGGATGGACAGACAGACACTACATAGGATGGACAGACACATCACTACATAGGATGGACAGACACATCACTACATAGGATGGACAGACAGATCACTACATAGGATGGACAGACAGAGAGATCACTACATAGGATGGAGAGACAGACACTACATAGGATGGACAGACAGACACTACATAGGATGGACAGACACATCACTACATAGGATGGACAGACACATCACTACATAGGATGGACAGACACATCACTACATAGGATGGACAGACACATCACTACATAGGATGGACAGACACATCACTACATAGGATGGACAGACACAGATCACTACATAGGATGGACAGACAGATCACTACATAGGATGGACAGACAGATCACTACATAGGATGGACAGACAGATCACTACATAGGATGGAGACAGACAGATCACTACATAGGATGGAGACAGACAGATCACTACATAGCGTAAAAATAGTGCAGCGCTGAAAATAATGACAAAATGACAAAAAGGTAGTCCACTAAAAGTCTATGACATATAAACGTATCCAGTGTCTGATGTGGATTCAGAATAGGTGATCCGTGTGGAAATGGCTGGAAAACGCACTCACCAGAAGTAAGACACATAAACGCAGTGTGTATATAAAACTCAAGGATCTTCAATCCAGAGGGAAGTAAAGCTGATCACTACATAGGATGGACAGACAGATCACTACATAGGATGGACAGACAGATCACTACATAGGATGGACAGACAGATCACTACATATGATGGACAGACAGATCACTACATATGATGGACAGACAGATCACTACATAGGATGGACAGACAGATCACTACATAGGATGGACAGACAGATCACTACATAGGATGGACAGACAGATCACTACATAGGATGGAGACAGACAAATCACTACATAGGATGGACAGACACAGATCACTACATAGGATGGACAGACAGACACTACATAGGATGGACAGACAGATCACTATATAGGATGGACAGACAGATCACTACATAGGATGGAGACAGACAGATTACTACATAGGATGGAGACAGACAGATTACTACATAGGATGGACAGACAGATCACTACATAGGATGGGAAGACACAGATCACTACATAGGATGGAGACAGACACATATCACTACATAGGATGGATAGACAGATACTACATAGGATGGAGACAGAGAGATCACTACATAGCATGGACAGACAGATCACTACATAGGATGGACAGACAGACACATCACTACATATAATGGACAGACACATCACTACATAGGATGGACAGACAGACACTACATAGGATGGACAGACAGACACTACATAGGATGGACAGACAGACACATTGCTACATACCGGTAGGATGGACAGACAGATCACTACATAGGATGGACAGACAGATCACTACATAGGATGGAGACAGACAGATTACTACATAGGATGGACAGACAGATCACTACATAGGATGGGAAGACACAGATCACTACATAGGATGGAGACAGACACATATCACTACATAGGATGGATAGACAGATACTACATAGGATGGAGACAGAGAGATCACTACATAGCATGGACAGACAGATCACTACATAGGATGGACAGACAGACACATCACTACATATAATGGACAGACACATCACTACATAGGATGGACAGACAGACACTACATAGGATGGACAGACAGACACTACATAGGATGGACAGACAGACACATTGCTACATACCGGTAGGATGGACAGACAGATCACTACATAGGATGGACAGACAGATCACTGCATCGGATGGACAGACACAGATCACTACATAGGATGGGCAGTCAGATCACTACATAGGATGGAGACAGACACATATCACTACATAGGATGGATAGACAGATACTACATAGGATGGAGACAGAGAGATCACTACATAGCATGGACAGACAGATCACTACATAGGATGGACAGACAGACACATCACTACATATAATGGACAGACACATCACTACATAGGATGGACAGACAGACACTACATAGGATGGACAGACAGACACATTGCTACATACCGGTAGGATGGACAGACAGATCACTACATAGGATGGACAGACAGATCACTGCATCGGATGGACAGACACAGATCACTACATAGGATGGGCAGTCAGATCACTACATAGGATGGACAGACACACATCACTACATAGGATGGAGAGACACAGATCACTATATAGGATGGGCAGACAGATCACTACATAGGATGGACAGACAGATCACTACATAGGATGGACAGACTGATCACTACATAGGATGGACAGACACAGATCACTATATAGGATGGGCAGACAGACACATCACTACATAGGATGGACAGACAGATCACTACATAGGATGGACAGACAGATCACTACATAGGATGGACAGACAGATCACTACATAGGATGGACCGACACAGATCACTACATAGGATGGACAGACCCAGATCACTACATAGGATGGACAGACAGACAGATCACTACATAGGATGGACAGACACATCACTACATAGGATGGACAGACAGACACATCACTACATAGAATGGACAGACAGACACATCACTACATAGGATGGACAGACAGACACTACATAGGATGGACAGACAGATCACTGCATCGGATGGACAGACACAGATCACTACATAGGATGGGCAGTCAGATCACTACATAGGATGGAGACAGACACATATCACTACATAGGATGGACAGACAGACACATCACTACATAGGATGGACAGACACATCACTACATAGGATGGACAGACACATCACTACACAGGATGGACAGACAGATCACTACACAGGATGGACAGACAGATCACTACATAGGATGGACAGACACATCACTACATAGGATGGACAGACAGATCACTACATAGGATGGACAGACAGATCACTACATAGGATGGACAGACAGACATATCGCTACATAGGATGGACAGACACATCGCTACATAGGATGGACAGATAGATACTACATAGGATGGACAGACAGATCACTACATAGGATGGACAGACAGATCACTACATAGGATGGACAGACAGATCACTACATAGGATGGACAGACACATATCACTACATAGGATGGACAGACAGATCACTACATAGGATGGACAGACAGATCACTACATAGGATGGACAGACAGATCACTACATAGGATGGACAGACAGATCACTACATAGGATGGACAGAAAGATCACTACATAGGATGGACAGACAGATCACTACATAGGATGGACAGACAGATCACTACATAGGATGGACAGACACAGATCACTACATAGGATGGACAGACAGACACTACATAGGATGGACAGACAGATCACTACATAGGATGGACAGACAGATCACTACATAGGATGGAGACAGACAGATCACTACATAGGATGGAGACAGACAGATCACTACATAGGATGGAGACAGACAGATTACTACATAGGATGGACAGACAGATACTACATAGGATGGAGACAGAGAGATCACTACATAGGATGGACAGACAGATCACTACATAGGATGGACAGACAGACACATCACTACATATAATGGACAGACACATCACTACATAGGATGGACAGACAGACACTACATAGGATGGACAGACACATCACTACATAGGATGGACAGACACATCACTACATAGGATGGACAGACATATCACTACATAGGATGGACAGACAGAGAGATCACTACATAGGATGGACAGACAGACACTACATAGGATGGACAGACAGACACTACATAGGATGGACAGACACATCACTACATAGGATGGACAGACACATCACTACATAGGATGGACAGACACATCACTACATAGGATGGACAGACACATCACTACATAGGATGGACAGACACATCACTACATAGGATGGACAGACACAGATCACTACATAGGATGGACAGACAGACACTACATAGGATGGACAGACAGACACTACATAGGATGGACAGACACATCACTACATAGGATGGACAGACACATCACTACATAGGATGGACAGACAGATCACTACATAGGATGGACAGACAGAGAGATCACTACATAGGATGGAGAGACAGACACTACATAGGATGGACAGACAGACACTACATAGGATGGACAGACACATCACTACATAGGATGGACAGACACATCACTACATAGGATGGACAGACACATCACTACATAGGATGGACAGACACATCACTACATAGGATGGACAGACACATCACTACATAGGATGGACAGACACAGATCACTACATAGGATGGACAGACAGATCACTACATAGGATGGACAGACAGATCACTACATAGGATGGACAGACAGATCACTACATAGGATGGAGACAGACAGATCACTACATAGGATGGAGACAGACAGATCACTACATAGCGTAAAAATAGTGCAGCGCTGAAAATAATGACAAAATGACAAAAAGGTAGTCCACTAAAAGTCTATGACATATAAACGTATCCAGTGTCTGATGTGGATTCAGAATAGGTGATCCGTGTGGAAATGGCTGGAAAACGCACTCACCAGAAGTAAGACACATAAACGCAGTGTGTATATAAAACTCAAGGATCTTCAATCCAGAGGGAAGTAAAGCTGATCACTACATAGGATGGACAGACAGATCACTACATAGGATGGACAGACAGATCACTACATAGGATGGACAGACAGATCACTACATATGATGGACAGACAGATCACTACATATGATGGACAGACAGATCACTACATATGATGGACAGACAGATCACTACATAGGATGGACAGACAGATCACTACATAGGATGGACAGACAGATCACTACATAGGATGGACAGACAGATCACTACATAGGATGGAGACAGACAAATCACTACATAGGATGGACAGACACAGATCACTACATAGGATGGACAGACAGACACTACATAGGATGGACAGACAGATCACTACATAGGATGGACAGACAGATCACTACATAGGATGGAGACAGACAGATTACTACATAGGATGGACAGACAGATCACTACATAGGATGGGAAGACACAGATCACTACATAGGATGGAGACAGACACATATCACTACATAGGATGGATAGACAGATACTACATAGGATGGAGACAGAGAGATCACTACATAGCATGGACAGACAGATCACTACATAGGATGGACAGACAGACACATCACTACATATAATGGACAGACACATCACTACATAGGATGGACAGACAGACACTACATAGGATGGACAGACAGACACTACATAGGATGGACAGACAGACACATTGCTACATACCGGTAGGATGGACAGACAGATCACTACATAGGATGGACAGACAGATCACTACATAGGATGGAGACAGACAGATTACTACATAGGATGGACAGACAGATCACTACATAGGATGGGAAGACACAGATCACTACATAGGATGGAGACAGACACATATCACTACATAGGATGGATAGACAGATACTACATAGGATGGAGACAGAGAGATCACTACATAGCATGGACAGACAGATCACTACATAGGATGGACAGACAGACACATCACTACATATAATGGACAGACACATCACTACATAGGATGGACAGACAGACACTACATAGGATGGACAGACAGACACTACATAGGATGGACAGACAGACACATTGCTACATACCGGTAGGATGGACAGACAGATCACTACATAGGATGGACAGACAGATCACTGCATCGGATGGACAGACACAGATCACTACATAGGATGGGCAGTCAGATCACTACATAGGATGGAGACAGACACATATCACTACATAGGATGGATAGACAGATACTACATAGGATGGAGACAGAGAGATCACTACATAGCATGGACAGACAGATCACTACATAGGATGGACAGACAGACACATCACTACATATAATGGACAGACACATCACTACATAGGATGGACAGACAGACACTACATAGGATGGACAGACAGACACATTGCTACATACCGGTAGGATGGACAGACAGATCACTACATAGGATGGACAGACAGATCACTGCATCGGATGGACAGACACAGATCACTACATAGGATGGGCAGTCAGATCACTACATAGGATGGACAGACACACATCACTACATAGGATGGAGAGACACAGATCACTATATAGGATGGGCAGACAGATCACTACATAGGATGGACAGACAGATCACTACATAGGATGGACAGACTGATCACTACATAGGATGGACAGACACAGATCACTATATAGGATGGGCAGACAGACACATCACTACATAGGATGGACAGACAGATCACTACATAGGATGGACAGACAGATCACTACATAGGATGGACAGACAGATCACTACATAGGATGGACCGACACAGATCACTACATAGGATGGACAGACCCAGATCACTACATAGGATGGACAGACAGACAGATCACTACATAGGATGGACAGACACATCACTACATAGGATGGACAGACAGACACATCACTACATAGAATGGACAGACAGACACATCACTACATAGGATGGACAGACAGACACTACATAGGATGGACAGACAGATCACTGCATCGGATGGACAGACACAGATCACTACATAGGATGGGCAGTCAGATCACTACATAGGATGGAGACAGACACATATCACTACATAGGATGGACAGACAGACACATCACTACATAGGATGGACAGACACATCACTACATAGGATGGACAGACACATCACTACACAGGATGGACAGACAGATCACTACACAGGATGGACAGACAGATCACTACATAGGATGGACAGACACATCACTACATAGGATGGACAGACAGATCACTACATAGGATGGACAGACAGATCACTACATAGGATGGACAGACAGATCACTACATAGGATGGACAGACAGACATATCGCTACATAGGATGGACAGACACATCGCTACATAGGATGGACAGATAGATACTACATAGGATGGACAGACAGATCACTACATAGGATGGACAGACAGATCACTACATAGGATGGACAGACAGATCACTACATAGGATGGACAGACACATATCACTACATAGGATGGACAGACAGATCACTACATAGGATGGACAGACAGATCACTACATAGGATGGACAGACAGATCACTACATAGGATGGACAGACAGATCACTACATAGGATGGACAGAAAGATCACTACATAGGATGGACAGACAGATCACTACATAGGATGGACAGACAGATCACTACATAGGATGGACAGACACAGATCACTACATAGGATGGACAGACAGACACTACATAGGATGGACAGACAGATCACTACATAGGATGGACAGACAGATCACTACATAGGATGGAGACAGACAGATCACTACATAGGATGGAGACAGACAGATCACTACATAGGATGGAGACAGACAGATTACTACATAGGATGGACAGACAGATACTACATAGGATGGAGACAGAGAGATCACTACATAGGATGGACAGACAGATCACTACATAGGATGGACAGACAGACACATCACTACATATAATGGACAGACACATCACTACATAGGATGGACAGACAGACACTACATAGGATGGACAGACACATCACTACATAGGATGGACAGACACATCACTACATAGGATGGACAGACATATCACTACATAGGATGGACAGACAGAGAGATCACTACATAGGATGGACAGACAGACACTACATAGGATGGACAGACAGACACTACATAGGATGGACAGACACATCACTACATAGGATGGACAGACACATCACTACATAGGATGGACAGACACATCACTACATAGGATGGACAGACACAGATCACTACATAGGATGGACAGACAGACACTACATAGGATGGACAGACAGACACTACATAGGATGGACAGACACATCACTACATAGGATGGACAGACACATCACTACATAGGATGGACAGACAGATCACTACATAGGATGGACAGACAGAGAGATCACTACATAGGATGGAGAGACAGACACTACATAGGATGGACAGACAGACACTACATAGGATGGACAGACACATCACTACATAGGATGGACAGACACATCACTACATAGGATGGACAGACACATCACTACATAGGATGGACAGACACATCACTACATAGGATGGACAGACACATCACTACATAGGATGGACAGACACAGATCACTACATAGGATGGACAGACAGATCACTACATAGGATGGACAGACAGATCACTACATAGGATGGACAGACAGATCACTACATAGGATGGAGACAGACAGATCACTACATAGGATGGAGACAGACAGATCACTACATAGCGTAAAAATAGTGCAGCGCTGAAAATAATGACAAAATGACAAAAAGGTAGTCCACTAAAAGTCTATGACATATAAACGTATCCAGTGTCTGATGTGGATTCAGAATAGGTGATCCGTGTGGAAATGGCTGGAAAACGCACTCACCAGAAGTAAGACACATAAACGCAGTGTGTATATAAAACTCAAGGATCTTCAATCCAGAGGGAAGTAAAGCTGATCACTACATAGGATGGACAGACAGATCACTACATAGGATGGACAGACAGATCACTACATAGGATGGACAGACAGATCACTACATATGATGGACAGACAGATCACTACATATGATGGACAGACAGATCACTACATAGGATGGACAGACAGATCACTACATAGGATGGACAGACAGATCACTACATAGGATGGACAGACAGATCACTACATAGGATGGAGACAGACAAATCACTACATAGGATGGACAGACACAGATCACTACATAGGATGGACAGACAGACACTACATAGGATGGACAGACAGATCACTATATAGGATGGACAGACAGATCACTACATAGGATGGAGACAGACAGATTACTACATAGGATGGAGACAGACAGATTACTACATAGGATGGACAGACAGATCACTACATAGGATGGGAAGACACAGATCACTACATAGGATGGAGACAGACACATATCACTACATAGGATGGATAGACAGATACTACATAGGATGGAGACAGAGAGATCACTACATAGCATGGACAGACAGATCACTACATAGGATGGACAGACAGACACATCACTACATATAATGGACAGACACATCACTACATAGGATGGACAGACAGACACTACATAGGATGGACAGACAGACACTACATAGGATGGACAGACAGACACATTGCTACATACCGGTAGGATGGACAGACAGATCACTACATAGGATGGACAGACAGATCACTACATAGGATGGAGACAGACAGATTACTACATAGGATGGACAGACAGATCACTACATAGGATGGGAAGACACAGATCACTACATAGGATGGAGACAGACACATATCACTACATAGGATGGATAGACAGATACTACATAGGATGGAGACAGAGAGATCACTACATAGCATGGACAGACAGATCACTACATAGGATGGACAGACAGACACATCACTACATATAATGGACAGACACATCACTACATAGGATGGACAGACAGACACTACATAGGATGGACAGACAGACACTACATAGGATGGACAGACAGACACATTGCTACATACCGGTAGGATGGACAGACAGATCACTACATAGGATGGACAGACAGATCACTGCATCGGATGGACAGACACAGATCACTACATAGGATGGGCAGTCAGATCACTACATAGGATGGAGACAGACACATATCACTACATAGGATGGATAGACAGATACTACATAGGATGGAGACAGAGAGATCACTACATAGCATGGACAGACAGATCACTACATAGGATGGACAGACAGACACATCACTACATATAATGGACAGACACATCACTACATAGGATGGACAGACAGACACTACATAGGATGGACAGACAGACACATTGCTACATACCGGTAGGATGGACAGACAGATCACTACATAGGATGGACAGACAGATCACTGCATCGGATGGACAGACACAGATCACTACATAGGATGGGCAGTCAGATCACTACATAGGATGGACAGACACACATCACTACATAGGATGGAGAGACACAGATCACTATATAGGATGGGCAGACAGATCACTACATAGGATGGACAGACAGATCACTACATAGGATGGACAGACTGATCACTACATAGGATGGACAGACACAGATCACTATATAGGATGGGCAGACAGACACATCACTACATAGGATGGACAGACAGATCACTACATAGGATGGACAGACAGATCACTACATAGGATGGACAGACAGATCACTACATAGGATGGACCGACACAGATCACTACATAGGATGGACAGACCCAGATCACTACATAGGATGGACAGACAGACAGATCACTACATAGGATGGACAGACACATCACTACATAGGATGGACAGACAGACACATCACTACATAGAATGGACAGACAGACACATCACTACATAGGATGGACAGACAGACACTACATAGGATGGACAGACAGATCACTGCATCGGATGGACAGACACAGATCACTACATAGGATGGGCAGTCAGATCACTACATAGGATGGAGACAGACACATATCACTACATAGGATGGACAGACAGACACATCACTACATAGGATGGACAGACACATCACTACATAGGATGGACAGACACATCACTACACAGGATGGACAGACAGATCACTACACAGGATGGACAGACAGATCACTACATAGGATGGACAGACACATCACTACATAGGATGGACAGACAGATCACTACATAGGATGGACAGACAGATCACTACATAGGATGGACAGACAGACATATCGCTACATAGGATGGACAGACACATCGCTACATAGGATGGACAGATAGATACTACATAGGATGGACAGACAGATCACTACATAGGATGGACAGACAGATCACTACATAGGATGGACAGACAGATCACTACATAGGATGGACAGACACATATCACTACATAGGATGGACAGACAGATCACTACATAGGATGGACAGACAGATCACTACATAGGATGGACAGACAGATCACTACATAGGATGGACAGAAAGATCACTACATAGGATGGACAGACAGATCACTACATAGGATGGACAGACAGATCACTACATAGGATGTACAGACACAGATCACTACATAGGATGGACAGACAGACACTACATAGGATGGACAGACAGATCACTACATAGGATGGACAGACAGATCACTACATAGGATGGAGACAGACAGATCACTACATAGGATGGAGACAGACAGATCACTACATAGGATGGAGACAGACAGATTACTACATAGGATGGACAGACAGATACTACATAGGATGGAGACAGAGAGATCACTACATAGGATGGACAGACAGATCACTACATAGGATGGACAGACAGACACATCACTACATATAATGGACAGACACATCACTACATAGGATGGACAGACAGACACTACATAGGATGGACAGACACATCACTACATAGGATGGACAGACACATCACTACATAGGATGGACAGACATATCACTACATAGGATGGACAGACAGAGAGATCACTACATAGGATGGACAGACAGACACTACATAGGATGGACAGACAGACACTACATAGGATGGACAGACACATCACTACATAGGATGGACAGACACATCACTACATAGGATGGACAGACACATCACTACATAGGATGGACAGACACATCACTACATAGGATGGACAGACACATCACTACATAGGATGGACAGACACAGATCACTACATAGGATGGACAGACAGACACTACATAGGATGGACAGACAGACACTACATAGGATGGACAGACACATCACTACATAGGATGGACAGACACATCACTACATAGGATGGACAGACAGATCACTACATAGGATGGACAGACAGAGAGATCACTACATAGGATGGAGAGACAGACACTACATAGGATGGACAGACAGACACTACATAGGATGGACAGACACATCACTACATAGGATGGACAGACACATCACTACATAGGATGGACAGACACATCACTACATAGGATGGACAGACACATCACTACATAGGATGGACAGACACATCACTACATAGGATGGACAGACACAGATCACTACATAGGATGGACAGACAGATCACTACATAGGATGGACAGACAGATCACTACATAGGATGGACAGACAGATCACTACATAGGATGGAGACAGACAGATCACTACATAGGATGGAGACAGACAGATCACTACATAGCGTAAAAATAGTGCAGCGCTGAAAATAATGACAAAATGACAAAAAGGTAGTCCACTAAAAGTCTATGACATATAAACGTATCCAGTGTCTGATGTGGATTCAGAATAGGTGATCCGTGTGGAAATGGCTGGAAAACGCACTCACCAGAAGTAAGGACACATAAACGCAGTGTGTATATAAAACTCAAGGATCTTCAATCCAGAGGGAAGTAAAGCTGATCCGGTTACAGGAATGGTGAATCCCTCCTCCGCAGATGCAGCAACCGATCTTCCTTAACACGATTAGATGTAGAATTCCAAGACCAAGGTTCTGCAAGCAAAAGCTCCTCTTGTTGCACTTTTTATGACCGTGGCCTGTGTCTGGTCTGTGTTTGAACATCCTGTGTCTGTCCATCCTATGTAGTGATGTGTCTGTCTGCCCATCCTATATAGTGATCTGTGTCTGTCCATCCTATGTAGTGATCATTCTGTCCATCCTATGTAGTGATCTGTCTGTCCATCCTATGTAGTGATCTGTCTGCCCATCCTATATAGTGATCTGTGTCTGTCCATCCTATGTAGTGATCTGACTGCCCATCCTATGTAGTGATCTGTGTCTGTCCATCCGATGTAGTGATCTGTGTCTGTCCATCCTATGTAGTGATCTGTCTGTCCATCCTACCGGTATGTAGCAATGTGTCTGTCTGTCCATCCTACCGGTATGTAGCAATGTGTCTGTCTGTCCATCCTATGTAGTGTCTGTCTGTCCATCCTATGTAGTGTCTGTCTGTCCATCCTATGTAGTGATGTGTCTGTCCATTATATGTAGTGATGTGTCTGTCTGTCCATCCTATGTAGTGATCTGTCTGTCCATCCTATGTAGTGATCTCTCTGTCTCCATCCTATGTAGTATCTGACTATCCATCCTATGTAGTGATGTGTCTGTCTCCATCCTATGTAGTGATCTGTGTCTGTCCATCCTATGTAGTGATCTGTCTGTCCATCCTATGTAGTAATCTGTCTGTCTCCATCCTATGTAGTGATCTATAAGAAGAAACAGCAGTGAGCGCTAATCCTGAAAGCAGCTAGGCACTCTAAGCAACCAATAACACTTAAAAGCAATAACGTAAAAATAGTGCAGCGCTGAAAATAATGACAAAATGACAAAAAGGTAGTCCACTAAAAGTCTATGACATATAAACGTATCCAGTGTCTGATGTGGATTCAGAATAGGTGATCCGTGTGGAAATGGCTGGAAAACGCACTCACCAGAAGTAAGACACATAAACGCAGTGTGTATATAAAACTCAAGGATCTTCAATCCAGAGGGAAGTAAAGCTGATCACTACATAGGATGGACAGACAGATCACTACATAGGATGGACAGACAGATCACTACATAGGATGGACAGACAGATCACTACATATGATGGACAGACAGATCACTACATATGATGGACAGACAGATCACTACATAGGATGGACAGACAGATCACTACATAGGATGGACAGACAGATCACTACATAGGATGGACAGACAGATCACTACATAGGATGGAGACAGACAAATCACTACATAGGATGGACAGACACAGATCACTACATAGGATGGACAGACAGACACTACATAGGATGGACAGACAGATCACTACATAGGATGGACAGACAGATCACTACATAGGATGGAGACAGACAGATTACTACATAGGATGGAGACAGACAGATTACTACATAGGATGGACAGACAGATCACTACATAGGATGGGAAGACACAGATCACTACATAGGATGGAGACAGACACATATCACTACATAGGATGGATAGACAGATACTACATAGGATGGAGACAGAGAGATCACTACATAGCATGGACAGACAGATCACTACATAGGATGGACAGACAGACACATCACTACATATAATGGACAGACACATCACTACATAGGATGGACAGACAGACACTACATAGGATGGACAGACAGACACTACATAGGATGGACAGACAGACACATTGCTACATACCGGTAGGATGGACAGACAGATCACTACATAGGATGGACAGACAGATCACTACATAGGATGGAGACAGACAGATTACTACATAGGATGGACAGACAGATCACTACATAGGATGGGAAGACACAGATCACTACATAGGATGGAGACAGACACATATCACTACATAGGATGGATAGACAGATACTACATAGGATGGAGACAGAGAGATCACTACATAGCATGGACAGACAGATCACTACATAGGATGGACAGACAGACACATCACTACATATAATGGACAGACACATCACTACATAGGATGGACAGACAGACACTACATAGGATGGACAGACAGACACTACATAGGATGGACAGACAGACACATTGCTACATACCGGTAGGATGGACAGACAGATCACTACATAGGATGGACAGACAGATCACTGCATCGGATGGACAGACACAGATCACTACATAGGATGGGCAGTCAGATCACTACATAGGATGGAGACAGACACATATCACTACATAGGATGGATAGACAGATACTACATAGGATGGAGACAGAGAGATCACTACATAGCATGGACAGACAGATCACTACATAGGATGGACAGACAGACACATCACTACATATAATGGACAGACACATCACTACATAGGATGGACAGACAGACACTACATAGGATGGACAGACAGACACATTGCTACATACCGGTAGGATGGACAGACAGATCACTACATAGGATGGACAGACAGATCACTGCATCGGATGGACAGACACAGATCACTACATAGGATGGGCAGTCAGATCACTACATAGGATGGACAGACACACATCACTACATAGGATGGAGAGACACAGATCACTATATAGGATGGGCAGACAGATCACTACATAGGATGGACAGACAGATCACTACATAGGATGGACAGACTGATCACTACATAGGATGGACAGACACAGATCACTATATAGGATGGGCAGACAGACACATCACTACATAGGATGGACAGACAGATCACTACATAGGATGGACAGACAGATCACTACATAGGATGGACAGACAGATCACTACATAGGATGGACCGACACAGATCACTACATAGGATGGACAGACCCAGATCACTACATAGGATGGACAGACAGACAGATCACTACATAGGATGGACAGACACATCACTACATAGGATGGACAGACAGACACATCACTACATAGAATGGACAGACAGACACATCACTACATAGGATGGACAGACAGACACTACATAGGATGGACAGACAGATCACTGCATCGGATGGACAGACACAGATCACTACATAGGATGGGCAGTCAGATCACTACATAGGATGGAGACAGACACATATCACTACATAGGATGGACAGACAGACACATCACTACATAGGATGGACAGACACATCACTACATAGGATGGACAGACACATCACTACACAGGATGGACAGACAGATCACTACACAGGATGGACAGACAGATCACTACATAGGATGGACAGACACATCACTACATAGGATGGACAGACAGATCACTACATAGGATGGACAGACAGATCACTACATAGGATGGACAGACAGACATATCGCTACATAGGATGGACAGACACATCGCTACATAGGATGGACAGATAGATACTACATAGG